>NW_026601294.1:0-27500 GCF_029448725.1 Salvelinus fontinalis
CCTCCTCTCCTCCTCTCCTCCTCTCCTCCTCTCCTCCTCTCCTCCTCGTCTCTGTCCTGATTGACACCATATTCCTTATTTAGTGAACCCCTCCTCTCCTCCTCGACTTCCTGTTGTTTAACTGAACAGACCCTCTAATACGTCAACTGTAGCACCTCAAACAAGCCAAGACTTACAACCAATGAGTCTTTAGAGCTACAGCTTTGGGGAAGATGTAAATCAATTCAGAACAGAAATGTATTCTGGGTGGTTTGATTGGACCTGACAGCACACTTCCTGTTAATTAACATAGTGTGTTGGTCCTGACAGCACACTTCCTGTTAATCAACATAGAGTGTTGGTCCTGACAACACACTTCCTGTTAATTAATATAGAGTGTTGGTCCTGACAGCACACTTCCTGTTAATCAACATAGAGTGTTGGTCCTGACAGCACACTTCCTGTTAATCAACATAGAGTGTTGGTCCTGACAGCACACTTCCTGTTAATCAACATAGAGTGTTGGTCCTGACAGCACACTTCCTGTTAATCAACATAGAGTGTTGGTCCTGACAGCACACTTCCTGTTTATCAACATAGAGTGTTGGTCCTGACAGCACACTTCCTGTTAATCAACATAGAGTGTTGGTCCTGACAGCACACTTCCTGTTAATCAACATAGAGTGTTGGTCCTGACAGCACACTTCCTGTTAATCAACATAGAGTGTTGGTCCTGACAGCACACTTCCTGTTAATCAACGTAGAGTGTTGGTCCTGATAGCACACTTCCTGTTAAGGGCCACAAGGTTCTGGTCCAAAAAAAATGAGAAATGCAGAGATATTCAACAGATTTTCTTTATCAGACATCCCTGACAGGAAACCCCCTTCCTTACACGACAAACTTGGGAGAAATATTGTGAGTATATTCAATTTGCAGGCCTTTCTGATCTTTTCATGAACCACAAACTCCCACACTGCTATTGTTGCTGGTTAGACAAACAGACTAATGTCAGATGATGCTTTCTCTCTGAAGAACCAATGACAAATGGCTCCGCTCTCCCGAAAACATTGTTTTATATCCCACATAATGTGTCAATTAACCAGCTATCTGAGTGGGTGAGTAAACAACAGACCACTAGGAGAATATTCACCACCACAGCTCGGTTTCACAGATAGAGGGAGGGAGGGAGGGAGGGAGGGAGGGAGGGAGGGAGGGAGGGAGGGAGGGAGGGAGGGAGGGGGAGGGAGGGAGGGATGGAGGGAGAGAGAGAGAGAGAGAGTAGAGAGAGTAGAGAGAGAGAGAGAGAGAGAGGGAGGGAGGGAGGGAGGGAGGGAGGGAGGGAGGGAGGGAGGGAGGGAGGGAGGGACGGAGGGAGGGAGAGAGAGAGAGAGAGAGAGAGAGAGAGAGAGAGAGAGAGAGAGAGAGAGAGAGAGAGAGTTGACGAGGACGCCAAGTCAGAAAAATAACAGCATACAGAACATTCCCAGTTAACACATCAATCAGGACCGGACCACTAGAGCAACACCCAGTGTTCTCCAGGGACCAGCCCGGTGGGTCTGGAGGCTGTGTCTCAAACAACACGCTTTTACCTATTTACTACTTACAACCAGGGCCCTACGGGTGGAGGGTCTATGGGTCCTGGTATAAAGTAGTGCACTACAGTATAGGGAATAGGGAACCGTTTGGGATGAAGTCACAGTGTGACATACCTCCACCATATACTAGATGGTTGATAGACCAGACCCTCATACCTCCACCATGTACTAGATGGTTGATAGACCCTCATACCTCCACCATGTACTAGATGGTTGATAGACCAGACCCTCATACCTCCACCATGTACTAGATGGTTGATAGACCAGACCCTCATACCTCCACCATATACTAGATGGTTGATAGACCCTCATACCTCCACCATATACTAGATGGTTGATAGACCAGACCCTCATACCTCCACCATATACTAGATGGTTGATAGACCCTCATACCTCCACCATATACTAGATGGTTGATAGACCAGACCCTCATACCTCCACCATGTACTAGATGGTTGATAGACCCTCATACCTCCACCATGTACTAGATGGTTGATAGACCAGACCCTCATACCTCCACCATGTACTAGATGGTTGATAGACCCTCATACCTCCACCATGTACTAGATGGTTGATAGACCAGACCCTCATACCTCCACCATGTACTAGATGGTTGATAGACCCTCATACCTCCACCATGTACTAGATGGTTGATAGACCAGACCCTCATACCTCCACCATATACTAGATGGTTGATAGACCAGACCCTCATACCTCCACCATATACTAGATGGTTGATAGACCAGACCCTCATACCTCCACCATATACTAGATGGTTGATAGACCCTCATACCTCCACCATGTACTAGATGGTTGATAGACCCTCATACCTCCACCATGTACTAGATGGTTGATAGACCCTCATACCTCCACCATATACTAGATGGTTGATGGACCCCTCATACCTCCACCATATACTAGATGGTTGATAGACCCTCATACCTCCACCATATACTAGATGGTTGATAGACCAGACCCTCATACCTCCACCATGTACTAGGTGGTTGATAGACCCTCATACCTCCACCATGTACTAGATGGTTGATAGACCAGACCCTCATACCTCCACAATGTACTAGATGGTTGATAGACCCTCATACCTCCACCATATACTAGATGGTTGATAGACCAGACCCTCATACCTCCACCATGTACTAGATGGTTGATAGACCCTCATACCTCCACCATGTACTAGATGGTTGATAGACCCTCATACCTCCACCATGTACTAGATGGTTGATAGACCCTCATACCTCCACCATGTACTAGATGGTTGATAGACCAGACCCTCATACCTCCACCATGTACTAGATGGTTGATAGACCAGACCCTCATACCTCCACCATATACTAGATGGTTGATAGACCCTCATACCTCCACCATGTACTAGATGGTTGATAGACCAGACCCTCATACCTCCACCATATACTAGATGGTTGATAGACCCTCATACCTCCACCATGTACTAGATGGTTGATAGACCAGACCCTCATACCTCCACCATGTACTAGATGGTTGATAGACCAGACCCTCATACCTCCACCATATACTAGATGGTTGATAGACCCTCATACCTCCACCATATACTAGATGGTTGATAGACCCTCATACCTCCACCATATACTAGATGGTTGATAGACCCTCATACCTCCACCATATACTAGATGGTTGATAGACCCTCATACCTCCACCATATACTAGATGGTTGATAGACCCTCATACCTCCACCATGTACTAGATGGTTGATAGACCCTCATACCTCCACCATATACTAGATGGTTGATAGACCCTCATACCTCCACCATATACTAGATGGTTGATAGACCCTCATACCTCCACCATGTACTAGATGGTTGATAGACCCTCATACCTCCACCATATACTAGATGGTTGATAGACCCTCATACCTCCACCATGTACTAGATGGTTGATAGACCCTCATACCTCCACCATGTACTAGATGGTTGATAGACCCTCATACCTCCACCATGTACTAGATGGTTGATAGACCCTCATACCTCCACCATGTACTAGATGGTTGATAGACCCTCATACCTCCACCATGTACTAGATGGTTGATAGACCCTCATACCTCCACCATATACTAGATGGTTGATAGACCCTCATACCTCCACCATGTACTAGATGGTTGATAGACCCTCATACCTCCACCATGTACTAGATGGTTGATAGACCAGACCCTCATACCTCCACCATGTACTAGATGGTTGATAGACCCTCATACCTCCACCATATACTAGATGGTTGATAGACCCTCATACCTCCACCATATACTAGATGGTTGATAGACCCTCATACCTCCACCATATACTAGATGGTTGATAGACCAGACCCTCATACCTCCACCATATACTAGATGGTTGATAGACCCTCATACCTCCACCATGTACTAGATGGTTGATAGACCCTCATACCTCCACCATGTACTAGATGGTTGATAGACCCTCATACCTCCACCATATACTAGATGGTTGATAGACCCTCATACCTCCACCATGTACTAGATGGTTGATAGACCCTCATACCTCCACCATATACTAGATGGTTGATAGACCCTCATACCTCCACCATGTACTAGATGGTTGATAGACCAGACCCTCATACCTCCACCATGTACTAGATGGTTGATAGACCCTCATACCTCCACCATGTACTAGATGGTTGATAGACCAGACCCTCATATCTCCACCATATACCAGATGGTTGATAGACCAGACCCTCATATCTCCACCATATACCAGATGGTTGATAGACCAGACCCTCATACCTCCACCATGTACTAGATGGTTGATAGACCCTCATACCTCCACCATATACTAGATGGTTGATAGACCCTCATACCTCCACCATATACTAGATGGTTGATAGACCCTCATACCTCCACCATGTACTAGATGGTTGATAGACCCTCATACCTCCACCATATACTAGATGGTTGATAGACCAGACCCTCATACCTCCACCATGTACTAGATGGTTGATAGACCCTCATACCTCCACCATATACTAGATGGTTGATAGACCCTCATACCTCCACCATGTACTAGATGGTTGATAGACCCTCATACCTCCACCATGTACTAGATGGTTGATAGACCCTCATACCTCCACCATGTACTAGATGGTTGATAGACCCTCATACCTCCACCATATACTAGATGGTTGATAGACCCTCATACCTCCACCATGTACTAGATGGTTGATAGACCAGACCCTCATACCTCCACCATGTACTAGATGGTTGATAGACCCTCATACCTCCACCATGTACTAGATGGTTGATAGACCCTCATACCTCCACCATGTACTAGATGGTTGATAGACCAGACCCTCATACCTCCACCATGTACTAGATGGTTGATAGACCCTCATACCTCCACCATGTACTAGATGGTTGATAGACCAGACCCTCATACCTCCACCATGTACTAGATGGTTGATAGACCCTCATACCTCCACCATATACTAGATGGTTGATAGACCAGACCCTCATACCTCCACCATATACTAGATGGTTGATAGACCAGACCCTCATACCTCCACCATGTACTAGATGGTTGATAGACCCTCATACCTCCACCATATACTAGATGGTTGATAGACCAGACCCTCATATCTCCACCATGTACTAGATGGTTGATAGACCAGACCCTCATACCTCCACCATATACTAGATGGTTGATAGACCCTCATACCTCCACCATGTACTAGATGGTTGATAGACCAGACCCTCATACCTCCACCATGTACTAGATGGTTGATAGACCCTCATACCTCCACCATGTACTAGATGGTTGATAGACCAGACCCTCATACCTCCACCATATACTAAATGGTTGATAGACCCTCATACCTCCACCATATACTAGATGGTTGATAGACCCTCATACCTCCACCATATACTAGATGGTTGATAGACCCTCATACCTCCACCATGTACTAGATGGTTGATAGACCAGACCCTCATACCTCCACCATATACTAGATGGTTGATAGACCAGACCCTCATACCTCCACCATATACTAGATGGTTGATAGACCAGACCCTCATACCTCCACCATGTACTAGATGGTTGATAGACCCTCATACCTCCACCATGTACTAGATGGTTGATAGACCCTCATACCTCCACCATGTACTAGATGGTTGATAGACCCTCATACCTCCACCATGTACTAGATGGTTGATAGACCCTCATACCTCCACCATATACTAGATGGTTGATAGACCAGACCCTCATACCTCCACCATGTACTAGATGGTTGATAGACCCTCATACCTCCACCATGTACTAGATGGTTGATAGACCCTCATACCTCCACCATATACTAGATGGTTGATAGACCCTCATACCTCCACCATATACTAGATGGTTGATAGACCAGACCCTCATACCTCCACCATATACTAGATGGTTGATAGACCCTCATACCTCCACCATGTACTAGATGGTTGATAGACCCTCATACCTCCACCATGTACTAGATGGTTGATAGACCCTCATACCTCCACCATGTACTAGATGGTTGATAGACCCTCATACCTCCACCATGTACTAGATGGTTGATAGACCCTCATACCTCCACCATGTACTAGATGGTTGATAGACCCTCATACCTCCACCATGTACTAGATGGTTGATAGACCCTCATACCTCCACCATGTACTAGATGGTTGATAGACCAGACCCTCATACCTCCACCATGTACTAGATGGTTGATAGACCCTCATACCTCCACCATGTACTAGATGGTTGATAGACCAGACCCTCATACCTCCACCATGTACTAGATGGTTGATAGACCAGACCCTCATACCTCCACCATGTACTAGATGGTTGATAGACCAGACCCTCATACCTCCACCATGTACTAGATGGTTGATAGACCAGACCCTCATACCTCCACCATGTACTAGATGGTTGATAGACCCTCATACCTCCACCATATACTAGATGGTTGATAGACCCTCATACCTCCACCATGTACTAGATGGTTGATAGACCCTCATACCTCCACCATATACTAGATGGTTGATAGACCCTCATACCTCCACCATATACTAGATGGTTGATAGACCCTCATACCTCCACCATATACTAGATGGTTGATAGACCAGACCCTCATACCTCCACCATATACTAGATGGTTGATAGACCCTCATACCTCCACCATATACTAGATGGTTGATAGACCAGACCCTCATACCTCCACCATGTACTAGATGGTTGATAGACCCTCATACCTCCACCATGTACTAGATGGTTGATAGACCCTCATACCTCCACCATGTACTAGATGGTTGATAGACCCTCATACCTCCACCATGTACTAGATGGTTGATAGACCAGACCCTCATACCTCCACCATATACTAGATGGTTGATAGACCCTCATACCTCCACCATATACTAGATGGTTGATAGACCCTCATACCTCCACCATGTACTAGATGGTTGATAGACCCTCATACCTCCACCATGTACTAGATGGTTGATAGACCCTCATACCTCCACCATGTACTAGATGGTTGATAGACCCTCATACCTCCACCATGTACTAGATGGTTGATAGACCCTCATACCTCCACCATATACTAGATGGTTGATAGACCCTCATACCTCCACCATATACTAGATGGTTGATAGACCCTCATACCTCCACCATGTACTAGATGGTTGATAGACCAGACCCTCATACCTCCACCATATACTAGATGGTTGATAGACCCTCATACCTCCACCATATACTAGATGGTTGATAGACCCTCATACCTCCACCATATACTAGATGGTTGATAGACCAGACCCTCATACCTCCACCATGTACTAGATGGTTGATAGACCCTCATACCTCCACCATATACTAGATGGTTGATAGACCCTCATACCTCCACCATATACTAGATGGTTGATAGACCCCTCATACCTCCACCATATACTAGATGGTTGATAGACCAGACCCTCATACCTCCACCATGTACTAGATGGTTGATAGACCCTCATACCTCCACCATGTACTAGATGGTTGATAGACCCTCATACCTCCACCATGTACTAGATGGTTGATAGACCAGACCCTCATACCTCCACCATGTACTAGATGGTTGATAGACCAGACCCTCATACCTCCACCATGTACTAGATGGTTGATAGACCCTCATACCTCCACCATGTACTAGATGGTTGATAGACCCTCATACCTCCACCATGTACTAGATGGTTGATAGACCCTCATACCTCCACCATATACTAGATGGTTGATAGACCCTCATACCTCCACCATGTACTAGATGGTTGATAGACCCTCATACCTCCACCATGTACTAGATGGTTGATAGACCAGACCCTCATACCTCCACCATGTACTAGATGGTTGATAGACCCTCATACCTCCACCATGTACTAGATGGTTGATAGACCAGACCCTCATACCTCCACCATGTACTAGATGGTTGATAGACCAGACCCTCATACCTCCACCATGTACTAGATGGTTGATAGACCAGACCCTCATACCTCCACCATGTACTAGATGGTTGATAGACCAGACCCTCATACCTCCACCATGTACTAGATGGTTGATAGACCCTCATACCTCCACCATATACTAGATGGTTGATAGACCCTCATACCTCCACCATGTACTAGATGGTTGATAGACCCTCATACCTCCACCATATACTAGATGGTTGATAGACCCTCATACCTCCACCATATACTAGATGGTTGATAGACCCTCATACCTCCACCATATACTAGATGGTTGATAGACCAGACCCTCATACCTCCACCATATACTAGATGGTTGATAGACCCTCATACCTCCACCATATACTAGATGGTTGATAGACCAGACCCTCATACCTCCACCATGTACTAGATGGTTGATAGACCCTCATACCTCCACCATGTACTAGATGGTTGATAGACCCTCATACCTCCACCATGTACTAGATGGTTGATAGACCCTCATACCTCCACCATGTACTAGATGGTTGATAGACCAGACCCTCATACCTCCACCATATACTAGATGGTTGATAGACCCTCATACCTCCACCATATACTAGATGGTTGATAGACCCTCATACCTCCACCATGTACTAGATGGTTGATAGACCCTCATACCTCCACCATGTACTAGATGGTTGATAGACCCTCATACCTCCACCATGTACTAGATGGTTGATAGACCCTCATACCTCCACCATGTACTAGATGGTTGATAGACCCTCATACCTCCACCATATACTAGATGGTTGATAGACCCTCATACCTCCACCATATACTAGATGGTTGATAGACCCTCATACCTCCACCATGTACTAGATGGTTGATAGACCAGACCCTCATACCTCCACCATATACTAGATGGTTGATAGACCCTCATACCTCCACCATATACTAGATGGTTGATAGACCCTCATACCTCCACCATGTACTAGATGGTTGATAGACCAGACCCTCATACCTCCACCATGTACTAGATGGTTGATAGACCCTCATACCTCCACCATATACTAGATGGTTGATAGACCCTCATACCTCCACCATATACTAGATGGTTGATAGACCCCTCATACCTCCACCATATACTAGATGGTTGATAGACCAGACCCTCATACCTCCACCATGTACTAGATGGTTGATAGACCCTCA
Source organism: Salvelinus fontinalis (assembly GCF_029448725.1). Taxonomy (NCBI): domain Eukaryota; kingdom Metazoa; phylum Chordata; class Actinopteri; order Salmoniformes; family Salmonidae; genus Salvelinus; species Salvelinus fontinalis. The sequence goes on from NW_026601294.1 coordinate 9,257, forward strand.
TACCTCCACCATGTACTAGATGGTTGATAGACCCTCATACCTCCACCATGTACTAGATGGTTGATAGACCAGACCCTCATACCTCCACCATGTACTAGATGGTTGATAGACCAGACCCTCATACCTCCACCATGTACTAGATGGTTGATAGACCCTCATACCTCCACCATGTACTAGATGGTTGATAGACCCTCATACCTCCACCATGTACTAGATGGTTGATAGACCCTCATACCTCCACCATATACTAGATGGTTGATAGACCCTCATACCTCCACCATGTACTAGATGGTTGATAGACCCTCATACCTCCACCATGTACTAGATGGTTGATAGACCCTCATACCTCCACCATATACTAGATGGTTGATAGACCCTCATACCTCCACCATATACTAGATGGTTGATAGACCCTCATACCTCCACCATATACTAGATGGTTGATAGACCAGACCCTCATACCTCCACCATGTACTAGATGGTTGATAGACCCTCATACCTCCACCATATACTAGATGGTTGATAGACCCTCATACCTCCACCATGTACTAGATGGTTGATAGACCCTCATACCTCCACCATGTACTAGATGGTTGATAGACCCTCATACCTCCACCATATACTAGATGGTTGATAGACCCTCATACCTCCACCATATACTAGATGGTTGATAGACCAGACCCTCATACCTCCACCATATACTAGATGGTTGATAGACCCTCATACCTCCACCATATACTAGATGGTTGATAGACCCTCATACCTCCACCATATACTAGATGGTTGATAGACCAGACCCTCATACCTCCACCATGTACTAGATGGTTGATAGACCCTCATACCTCCACCATATACTAGATGGTTGATAGACCAGACCCTCATACCTCCACCATATACTAGATGGTTGATAGACCCTCATACCTCCACCATATACTAGATGGTTGATAGACCAGACCCTCATACCTCCACCATGTACTAGATGGTTGATAGACCCTCATACCTCCACCATATACTAGATGGTTGATAGACCCTCATACCTCCACCATGTACTAGATGGTTGATAGACCAGACCCTCATACCTCCACCATGTACTAGATGGTTGATAGACCCTCATACCTCCACCATATACTAGATGGTTGATAGACCCTCATACCTCCACCATGTACTAGATGGTTGATAGACCAGACCCTCATACCTCCACCATATACTAGATGGTTGATAGACCCTCATACCTCCACCATATACTAGATGGTTGATAGACCCTCATACCTCCACCATATACTAGATGGTTGATAGACCCTCATACCTCCACCATATACTAGATGGTTGATAGACCAGACCCTCATACCTCCACCATGTACTAGATGGTTGATAGACCCTCATACCTCCACCATGTACTAGATGGTTGATAGACCCTCATACCTCCACCATATACTAGATGGTTGATAGACCCTCATACCTCCACCATATACTAGATGGTTGATAGACCCTCATACCTCCACCATATACTAGATGGTTGATAGACCCTCATACCTCCACCATGTACTAGATGGTTGATAGACCCCTCATACCTCCACCATGTACTAGATGGTTGATAGACCAGACCCTCATACCTCCACCATGTACTAGATGGTTGATAGACCAGACCCTCATACCTCCACCATATACTAGATGGTTGATAGACCCCTCATACCTCCACCATGTACTAGATGGTTGATAGACCAGACCCTCATACCTCCACCATATACTAGATGGTTGATAGACCCTCATACCTCCACCATATACTAGATGGTTGATAGACCCTCATACCTCCACCATGTACTAGATGGTTGATAGACCCTCATACCTCCACCATATACTAGATGGTTGATAGACCCTCATACCTCCACCATGTACTAGATGGTTGATAGACCCTCATACCTCCACCATGTACTAGATGGTTGATAGACCCTCATACCTCCACCATGTACTAGATGGTTGATAGACCAGACCCTCATACCTCCACCATGTACTAGATGGTTGATAGACCCTCATACCTCCACCATGTACTAGATGGTTGATAGACCAGACCCTCATACCTCCACCATGTACTAGATGGTTGATAGACCAGACCCTCATACCTCCACCATGTACTAGATGGTTGATAGACCAGACCCTCATACCTCCACCATGTACTAGATGGTTGATAGACCAGACCCTCATACCTCCACCATGTACTAGATGGTTGATAGACCCTCATACCTCCACCATATACTAGATGGTTGATAGACCCTCATACCTCCACCATGTACTAGATGGTTGATAGACCCTCATACCTCCACCATATACTAGATGGTTGATAGACCCTCATACCTCCACCATATACTAGATGGTTGATAGACCCTCATACCTCCACCATATACTAGATGGTTGATAGACCAGACCCTCATACCTCCACCATATACTAGATGGTTGATAGACCCTCATACCTCCACCATATACTAGATGGTTGATAGACCAGACCCTCATACCTCCACCATGTACTAGATGGTTGATAGACCCTCATACCTCCACCATATACTAGATGGTTGATAGACCCTCATACCTCCACCATGTACTAGATGGTTGATAGACCCTCATACCTCCACCATGTACTAGATGGTTGATAGACCAGACCCTCATACCTCCACCATATACTAGATGGTTGATAGACCCTCATACCTCCACCATATACTAGATGGTTGATAGACCCTCATACCTCCACCATGTACTAGATGGTTGATAGACCCTCATACCTCCACCATGTACTAGATGGTTGATAGACCCTCATACCTCCACCATGTACTAGATGGTTGATAGACCAGACCCTCATACCTCCACCATGTACTAGATGGTTGATAGACCAGACCCTCATACCTCCACCATGTACTAGATGGTTGATAGACCCTCATACCTCCACCATGTACTAGATGGTTGATAGACCCTCATACCTCCACCATGTACTAGATGGTTGATAGACCCTCATACCTCCACCATATACTAGATGGTTGATAGACCCTCATACCTCCACCATATACTAGATGGTTGATAGACCCTCATACCTCCACCATGTACTAGATGGTTGATAGACCAGACCCTCATACCTCCACCATATACTAGATGGTTGATAGACCCTCATACCTCCACCATATACTAGATGGTTGATAGACCCTCATACCTCCACCATGTACTAGATGGTTGATAGACCAGACCCTCATACCTCCACCATGTACTAGATGGTTGATAGACCCTCATACCTCCACCATATACTAGATGGTTGATAGACCCTCATACCTCCACCATATACTAGATGGTTGATAGACCCCTCATACCTCCACCATATACTAGATGGTTGATAGACCAGACCCTCATACCTCCACCATGTACTAGATGGTTGATAGACCCTCATACCTCCACCATGTACTAGATGGTTGATAGACCCTCATACCTCCACCATGTACTAGATGGTTGATAGACCAGACCCTCATACCTCCACCATGTACTAGATGGTTGATAGACCAGACCCTCATACCTCCACCATGTACTAGATGGTTGATAGACCCTCATACCTCCACCATGTACTAGATGGTTGATAGACCCTCATACCTCCACCATGTACTAGATGGTTGATAGACCCTCATACCTCCACCATATACTAGATGGTTGATAGACCCTCATACCTCCACCATGTACTAGATGGTTGATAGACCCTCATACCTCCACCATGTACTAGATGGTTGATAGACCCTCATACCTCCACCATATACTAGATGGTTGATAGACCCTCATACCTCCACCATATACTAGATGGTTGATAGACCCTCATACCTCCACCATATACTAGATGGTTGATAGACCAGACCCTCATACCTCCACCATGTACTAGATGGTTGATAGACCCTCATACCTCCACCATATACTAGATGGTTGATAGACCCTCATACCTCCACCATGTACTAGATGGTTGATAGACCCTCATACCTCCACCATGTACTAGATGGTTGATAGACCCTCATACCTCCACCATATACTAGATGGTTGATAGACCCTCATACCTCCACCATATACTAGATGGTTGATAGACCAGACCCTCATACCTCCACCATATACTAGATGGTTGATAGACCCTCATACCTCCACCATATACTAGATGGTTGATAGACCCTCATACCTCCACCATATACTAGATGGTTGATAGACCAGACCCTCATACCTCCACCATGTACTAGATGGTTGATAGACCCTCATACCTCCACCATATACTAGATGGTTGATAGACCAGACCCTCATACCTCCACCATATACTAGATGGTTGATAGACCCTCATACCTCCACCATATACTAGATGGTTGATAGACCAGACCCTCATACCTCCACCATGTACTAGATGGTTGATAGACCCTCATACCTCCACCATATACTAGATGGTTGATAGACCCTCATACCTCCACCATGTACTAGATGGTTGATAGACCAGACCCTCATACCTCCACCATGTACTAGATGGTTGATAGACCCTCATACCTCCACCATATACTAGATGGTTGATAGACCCTCATACCTCCACCATATACTAGATGGTTGATAGACCCTCATACCTCCACCATGTACTAGATGGTTGATAGACCCCTCATACCTCCACCATGTACTAGATGGTTGATAGACCAGACCCTCATACCTCCACCATGTACTAGATGGTTGATAGACCAGACCCTCATACCTCCACCATATACTAGATGGTTGATAGACCCCTCATACCTCCACCATGTACTAGATGGTTGATAGACCAGACCCTCATACCTCCACCATATACTAGATGGTTGATAGACCCTCATACCTCCACCATATACTAGATGGTTGATAGACCCTCATACCTCCACCATGTACTAGATGGTTGATAGACCCTCATACCTCCACCATATACTAGATGGTTGATAGACCCTCATACCTCCACCATGTACTAGATGGTTGATAGACCCTCATACCTCCACCATGTACTAGATGGTTGATAGACCAGACCCTCATACCTCCACCATATACTAGATGGTTGATAGACCAGACCCTCATACCTCCACCATATACTAGATGGTTGATAGACCCTCATACCTCCACCATATACTAGATGGTTGATAGACCCTCATACCTCCACCATGTACTAGATGGTTGATAGACCAGACCCTCATACCTCCACCATGTACTAGATGGTTGATAGACCCTCATACCTCCACCATATACTAGATGGTTGATAGACCCTCATACCTCCACCATATACTAGATGGTTGATAGACCCTCATACCTCCACCATATACTAGATGGTTGATAGACCAGACCCTCATACCTCCACCATATACTAGATGGTTGATAGACCAGACCCTCATACCTCCACCATGTATTAGATGGTTGATAGACCCTCATACCTCCACCATGTACTAGATGGTTGATAGACCAGACCCTCATACCTCCACCATATACTAGATGGTTGATAGACCCTCATACCTCCACCATGTACTAGATGGTTGATAGACCCTCATACCTCCACCATATACTAGATGGTTGATAGACCCTCATACCTCCACCATATACTAGATGGTTGATAGACCAGACCCTCATACCTCCACCATATACTAGATGGTTGATAGACCCTCATACCTCCACCATGTACTAGATGGTTGATAGACCCTCATACCTCCACCATATACTAGATGGTTGATAGACCCTCATACCTCCACCATGTACTAGATGGTTGATAGACCCTCATACCTCCACCATGTACTAGATGGTTGATAGACCAGACCCTCATACCTCCACCATATACTAGATGGTTGATAGACCCTCATACCTCCACCATGTACTAGATGGTTGATAGACCCTCATACCTCCACCATGTACTAGATGGTTGATAGACCCTCATACCTCCACCATATACTAGATGGTTGATAGACCCTCATACCTCCACCATGTACTAGATGGTTGATAGACCAGACCCTCATACCTCCACCATGTACTAGATGGTTGATAGACCCTCATACCTCCACCATGTACTAGATGGTTGATAGACCCCTCATACCTCCACCATGTACTAGATGGTTGATAGACCAGACCCTCATACCTCCACCATGTACTAGATGGTTGATAGACCAGACCCTCATACCTCCACCATATACTAGATGGTTGATAGACCCCTCATACCTCCACCATGTACTAGATGGTTGATAGACCAGACCCTCATACCTCCACCATATACTAGATGGTTGATAGACCCTCATACCTCCACCATATACTAGATGGTTGATAGACCCTCATACCTCCACCATGTACTAGATGGTTGATAGACCCTCATACCTCCACCATATACTAGATGGTTGATAGACCCTCATACCTCCACCATGTACTAGATGGTTGATAGACCCTCATACCTCCACCATGTACTAGATGGTTGATAGACCAGACCCTCATACCTCCACCATATACTAGATGGTTGATAGACCAGACCCTCATACCTCCACCATATACTAGATGGTTGATAGACCCTCATACCTCCACCATATACTAGATGGTTGATAGACCCTCATACCTCCACCATGTACTAGATGGTTGATAGACCAGACCCTCATACCTCCACCATGTACTAGATGGTTGATAGACCCTCATACCTCCACCATATACTAGATGGTTGATAGACCCTCATACCTCCACCATATACTAGATGGTTGATAGACCCTCATACCTCCACCATATACTAGATGGTTGATAGACCAGACCCTCATACCTCCACCATATACTAGATGGTTGATAGACCAGACCCTCATACCTCCACCATGTATTAGATGGTTGATAGACCCTCATACCTCCACCATGTACTAGATGGTTGATAGACCAGACCCTCATACCTCCACCATATACTAGATGGTAGATAGACCCTCATACCTCCACCATGTACTAGATGGTTGATAGACCCTCATACCTCCACCATATACTAGATGGTTGATAGACCCTCATACCTCCACCATATACTAGATGGTTGATAGACCAGACCCTCATACCTCCACCATATACTAGATGGTAGATAGACCCTCATACCTCCACCATGTACTAGATGGTTGATAGACCCTCATACCTCCACCATATACTAGATGGTTGATAGACCCTCATACCTCCACCATGTACTAGATGGTTGATAGACCCTCATACCTCCACCATGTACTAGATGGTTGATAGACCAGACCCTCATACCTCCACCATATACTAGATGGTTGATAGACCCTCATACCTCCACCATGTACTAGATGGTTGATAGACCCTCATACCTCCACCATGTACTAGATGGTTGATAGACCCTCATACCTCCACCATATACTAGATGGTAGATAGACCCTCATACCTCCACCATGTACTAGATGGTTGATAGACCAGACCCTCATACCTCCACCATGTACTAGATGGTTGATAGACCCTCATACCTCCACCATGTACTAGATGGTTGATAGACCCTCATACCTCCACCATATACTAGATGGTTGATAGACCCTCATACCTCCACCATGTACTAGATGGTTGATAGACCCTCATACCTCCACCATATACTAGATGGTTGATAGACCCTCATACCTCCACCATGTACTAGATGGTTGATAGACCAGACCCTCATACCTCCACCATATACTAGATGGTTGATAGACCCTCATACCTCCACCATGTACTAGATGGTTGATAGACCCTCATACCTCCACCATGTACTAGATGGTTGATAGACCAGACCCTCATACCTCCACCATGTACTAGATGGTTGATAGACCCTCATACCTCCACCATGTACTAGATGGTTGATAGACCCTCATACCTCCACCATGTACTAGATGGTTGATAGACCCTCATACCTCCACCATATACTAGATGGTTGATAGACCAGACCCTCATACCTCCACCATATACTAGATGGTTGATAGACCAGACCCTCATACCTCCACCATGTACTAGATGGTTGATAGACCCTCATACCTCCACCATATACTAGATGGTTGATAGACCCTCATACCTCCACCATGTACTAGATGGTAGATAGACCCTCATACCTCCACCATATACTAGATCGTTGATAGACCCTCATACCTCCACCATGTACTAGATGTTTGATAGACCCTCATACCTCCACCATGTACTAGATGGTTGATAGACCCTCATACCTCCACCATATACTAGATGGTAGATAGACCCTCATACCTCCACCATGTACTAGATGGTTGATAGACCCTCATACCTCCACCATATACTAGATGGTTGATAGACCAGACCCTCATACCTCCACCATATACTAGATGGTTGATAGACCCTCATACCTCCACCATGTACTAGATGGTTGATAGACCCTCATACCTCCACCATGTACTAGATGGTTGATAGACCCTCATACCTCCACCATGTACTAGATGGTTGATAGACCCTCATACCTCCACCATATACTAGATGGTTGATAGACCCTCATACCTCCACCATGTACTAGATGGTTGATAGACCAGACCCTCATACCTCCACCATGTACTAGATGGTTGATAGACCCTCATACCTCCACCATATACTAGATGGTTGATAGACCCTCATACCTCCACCATATACTAGATGGTTGATAGACCCTCATACCTCCACCATATACTAGATGGTTGATAGACCCTCATACCTCCACCATATACTAGATGGTTGATAGACCCTCATACCTCCACCATATACTAGATGGTTGATAGACCCTCATACCTCCACCATGTACTAGATGGTTGATAGACCCTCATACCTCCACCATGTACTAGATGGTTGATAGACCCTCATACCTCCACCATATACTAGATGGTTGATAGACCCTCATACCTCCACCATATACTAGATGGTTGATAGACCAGACCCTCATACCTCCACCATGTACTAGATGGTTGATAGACCCTCATACCTCCACCATGTACTAGATGGTTGATAGACCCTCATACCTCCACCATGTACTAGATGGTTGATAGACCAGACCCTCATACCTCCACCATGTACTAGATGGTTGATAGACCAGACCCTCATACCTCCACCATGTACTAGATGGTTGATAGACCCTCATACCTCCACCATGTACTAGATGGTTGATAGACCCTCATACCTCCACCATGTACTAGATAGTTGATAGACCCTCATACCTCCACCATGTACTAGATGGTTGATAGACCCTCATACCTCCACCATGTACTAGATGGTTGATAGACCCTCATACCTCCACCATGTACTAGATGGTTGATAGACCAGACCCTCATACCTCCACCATATACTAGATGGTTGATAGACCCTCATACCTCCACCATGTACTAGATGGTTGATAGACCCTCATACCTCCACCATATACTAGATGGTTGATAGACCAGACCCTCATACCTCCACCATATACTAGATGGTTGATAGACCCTCATACCTCCACCATGTACCAGATGGTTGATAGACCCTCATACCTCCACCATGTACTAGATGGTTGATAGACCAGACCCTCATACCTCCACCATGTACTAGATGGTTGATAGACCCTCATACCTCCACCATATACTAGATGGTTGATAGACCCTCATACCTCCACCATGTACTAGATGGTTGATAGACCAGACCCTCATACCTCCACCATGTACTAGATGGTTGATAGACCAGACCCTCATACCTCCACCATGTACTAGATGGTTGATAGACCCTCATACCTCCACCATATACTAGATGGTTGATAGACCCTCATACCTCCACCATGTACTAGATGGTTGATAGACCCTCATACCTCCACCATGTACTAGATGGTTGATAGACCCTCATACCTCCACCATGTACTAGATGGTTGATAGACCCTCATACCTCCACCATGTACTAGATGGTTGATAGACCCTCATACCTCCACCATGTACTAGATGGTTGATAGACCCTCATACCTCCACCATGTACTAGATGGTTGATAGACCCTCATACCTCCACCATGTACTAGATGGTTGATAGACCCTCATACCTCCACCATGTACTAGATGGTTGATAGACCAGACCCTCATACCTCCACCATGTACTAGATGGTTGATAGACCCTCATACCTCCACCATATACTAAATGGTTGATAGACCCTCATACCTCCACCATATTCTAGATGGTTGATAGACCAGACCCTCATACCTCCACCATATACTAGATGGTTGATAGACCAGACCCTCATACCTCCACCATGTACTAGATGGTTGATAGACCAGACCCTCATACCTCCACCATGTACTAGATGGTTGATAGACCAGACCCTCATACCTCCACCATGTACTAGATGGTTGATAGACCCTCATACCTCCACCATGTACTAGATGGTTGATAGACCCTCATACCTCCACCATGTACTAGATGGTTGATAGACCAGACCCTCATACCTCCACCATATACTAGATGGTTGATAGACCCTCATACCTCCACCATGTACTAGATGGTTGATAGACCCTCATACCTCCACCATGTACTAGATGGTTGATAGACCAGACCCTCATACCTCCAATATGTACTAAATGGTTGATAGACCCTCATACCTCCACCATATACTAGATGGTTGATAGACCCTCATACCTCCACCATATACTAGATGGTTGATAGACCCTCATACCTCCACCATGTACTAGATGGTTGATAGACCCTCATACCTCCACCATGTACTAGATGGTTGATAGACCAGACCCTCATACCTCCACCATGTACTAGATGGTTGATAGACCCTCATACCTCCACCATGTACTAGATGGTTGATAGACCCTCATACCTCCACCATATACTAGATGGTTGATAGACCCTCATACCTCCACCATATACTAGATGGTTGATAGACCCTCATACCTCCACCATGTACTAGATGGTTGATAGACCCTCATACCTCCACCATATACTAGATGGTTGATAGACCAGACCCTCATACCTCCACCATATACTAGATGGTTGATAGACCCTCATACCTCCACCATATACTAGATGGTTGATAGACCCTCATACCTCCACCATGTACTAGATGGTTGATAGACCCTCATACCTCCACCATGTACTAGATGGTTGATAGACCCTCATACCTCCACCATGTACTAGATGGTTGATAGACCCTCATACCTCCACCATGTACTAGATGGTTGATAGACCCTCATACCTCCACCATGTACTAGATGGTTGATAGACCCTCATACCTCCACCATGTACTAGATGGTTGATAGACCCTCATACCTCCACCATATACTAGATGGTTGATAGACCAGACCCTCATACCTCCACCATGTACTAGATGGTTGATAGACCCTCATACCTCCACCATGTACTAGATGGTTGATAGACCCTCATACCTCCACCATGTACTAGATGGTTGATAGACCAGACCCTCATACCTCCACCATGTACTAGATGGTTGATAGACCCTCATACCTCCACCATATACTAGATGGTTGATAGACCAGACCCTCATACCTCCACCATGTACTAGATGGTTGATAGACCCTCATACCTCCACCATATACTAGATGGTTGATAGACCCTCATACCTCCACCATGTACTAGATGGTTGATAGACCAGACCCTCATACCTCCACCATGTACTAGATGGTTGATAGACCCTCATACCTCCACCATATACTAGATGGTTGATAGACCCTCATACCTCCACCATATACTAGATGGTTGATAGACCAGACCCTCATACCTCCACCATATACTAGATGGTTGATAGACCCTCATACCTCCACCATATACTAGATGGTTGATAGACCCTCATACCTCCACCATGTACTAGATGGTTGATAGACCCTCATACCTCCACCATATACTAGATGGTTGATAGACCCTCATACCTCCACCATGTACTAGATGGTTGATAGACCAGACCCTCATACCTCCACCATGTACTAGATGGTTGATAGACCAGACCCTCATACCTCCACCATGTACTAGATGGTTGATAGACCCTCATACCTCCACCATATACTAGATGGTTGATAGACCCTCATACCTCCACCATGTACTAGATGGTTGATAGACCCTCATACCTCCACCATATACTAGATGGTTGATAGACCCTCATACCTCCACCATGTACTAGATGGTTGATAGACCAGACCCTCATACCTCCACCATATACTAGATGGTTGATAGACCCTCATACCTCCACCATATACTAGATGGTTGATAGACCCTCATACCTCCACCATGTACTAGATGGTTGATAGACCAGACCCTCATACCTCCACCATGTACTAGATGGTTGATAGACCCTCATACCTCCACCATATACTAGATGGTTGATAGACCAGACCCTCATACCTCCACCATGTACTAGATGGTTGATAGACCAGACCCTCATACCTCCACCATGTACTAGATGGTTGATAGACCCTCATACCTCCACCATATACTAGATGGTTGATAGACCCTCATACCTCCACCATATACTAGATGGTTGATAGACCCTCATACCTCCACCATATACTAGATATACTAGATGGTTGATAGACCCTCATACCTCCACCATGTACTAGATGGTTGATAGACCAGACCCTCATACCTCCACCATGTACTAGATGGTTGATAGACCAGACCCTCATACCTCCACCATGTACTAGATGGTTGATAGACCCTCATACCTCCACCATATACTAGATGGTTGATAGACCCTCATACCTCCACCATATACTAGATGGTTGATAGACCCTCATACCTCCACCATGTACTAGATGGTTGATAGACCAGACCCTCATACCTCCACCATGTACTAGATGGTTGATAGACCAGACCCTCATACCTCCACCATGTACTAGATGGTTGATAGACCCTCATACCTCCACCACATACTAGATGGTTGATAGACCCTCATACCTCCACCATGTACTAGATGGTTGATAGACCAGACCCTCATACCTCCACCATATACTAGATGGTTGATAGACCAGACCCTCATACCTCCACCATATACTAGATGGTTGATAGACCAGACCCTCATACCTCCACCATATACTAGATGGTTGATAGACCCTCATACCTCCACCATGTACTAGATGGTTGATAGACCCTCATACCTCCACCATATACTAGATGGTTGATAGACCAGACCCTCATACCTCCACCATGTACTAGATGGTTGATAGACCCTCATACCTCCACCATGTACTAGATGGTTGATAGACCCTCATACCTCCACCATGTACTAGATGGTTGATAGACCCTCATACCTCCACCATATACTAGATGGTTGATAGACCCTCATACCTCCACCATATACTAGATGGTTGATAGACCCTCATACCTCCACCATATACTAGATGGTTGATAGACCCTCATACCTCCACCATGTACTAGATGGTTGATAGACCCTCATACCTCCACCATATACTAGATGGTTGATAGACCCTCATACCTCCACCATGTACTAGATGGTTGATAGACCAGACCCTCATACCTCCACCATGTACTAGATGGTTGATAGACCCTCATACCTCCACCATATACTAGATGGTTGATAGACCAGACCACCAGCAGAGTATTGTGGGATTCTGTTTTCTCAAAACGGTCCCAGCTCGCTCCTTGGGGGGGGGGGGGGGGGGGGGGATATCAGACATTCTGTGGTCATCAAGGATCTACATCCAGACCAGAACAAGAGCTGAACACATCGTGGAAGAATAATGCTGAGAATGAGAATGCAGTGTACTGTGTTCTGTTGGATTGTTCTGTTGGATGGTTCTGTTGTTTATGTGTGGTTCTGTGTTCTGTTGGATGGTTCTGTTGTTTATGTGTGGTTCTGTGTTCTGTTGGATGGTTCTGTTGGATGGTTCTGTTGTTTATGTGTGGTACTGTGTTCTGTTGGATTGTTCTGTTGGATGGTTCTGTTGTTTATGTGTGGTACTGTGTTCTGTTGGATGGTTCTGTTGGATGGTTCTGTTGTTTATGTGTGATTCCGTGTTCTGTCGAATGGTTCTGTTGCATGGTTCTACTGTTCATGTGTGGTTCCGTGTTCTGTTTGATGGTTCTGTTGGATGGTTCTGTTGTTTATGTGTGGTTCTGTGTTCTGTTGGATGGTTCTATTGTTTATGTGTGGTTCTGTGTTCTGTTGGATAGTCCTGTTGTTTATGTGTGGTTCTGTGTTCTGTTGGATGGTTCTGTTGTTTATGTGTGGTTCTGTGTTCTGTTGGATGGTTCTATTGTTTATGTGTGGTTCTGTGTTCTGTTGGATAGTCCTGTTGTTTATGTGTGGTTCTGTGTTCTGTTGGATAGTCCTGTTGTTTATGTGTGGTACTGTGTTCTGTTGGATGGTTCTGTGTTCTGTTGGATGGTTCTGTTGTTTACATGTGGTTCTGTGTTCTGTTGGATGGTTCTGTGTTCTGTTGGATGGTTCTGTTGTTTACATGTGGTTCTGTGTTCTGTTGGATGGTTCTGTGTTCTGTTGGATGGTTCTGTTGTTTACATGTGGTTCTGTGTTCTGTTGGATGGTTCTGTTGGATGGTTCTGTTGTTTACATGTGGTTATGTGTTCTGTTGGATGGTTCTGTTGGATGGTTATGTGTTCTGTTGGATGGTTCTGTTGGATGGATCTGTGTTCTGTTGGATGGTTATGTGTTCTGTTGGATTGTTCTGTTGGATGGTTCTGTTGTTTATGTGTGGTTCTGTGTTCTGTTGGATGGATCTGTGTTCTGTTGGGTGGTTCTGTTGGATGGTTCTGTTGTTTATGTGTGGTTCTGTGTTCTGTTGGATGGTTCTGTTGGATGGTTCTGTTGGATGGTTCTGTTGGATGGTTCTGTGTTCTGTTGGATGGTTCTGTTGGATGGTTCTGTTGGATGGTTCTGTGTTCTGTTGGATGGTTCTGTTGGATGGTTCTGTTGGATGGTTCTGTGTTCTGTTGGATGGTTCTGTTGGATGGTTCTGTTGGATGGTTCTGTGTTCTGTTGGATGGTTCTGTTGGATGGTTCTGTTGGATGGTTCTGTTGGATGGTACTGTGTTCTGTTGGATGGTTCTGTTGGATTGTTCTGTGTTTTGTTGGGTGGTTCTGCTACGTTGAAAAATCTCAAATATAAAATATATTTTTATTTGTTTAACACCTTTTTCTGGTTACTACATGATTCCATATGTGTTACTTCATAGTTTTGATGTCTTCAATATTATTCTACAAATTTAGAAAATAATAAAAAATAAAGAAAAACCCTTGAATGAGTAGATGGGTCCAAACATTTGACTGGTACTGTGTGTACATTCATACAGACGCCTTCCATCTCACCTGACAGGGGTCCCAGCCCATGTCCCCAGTTACTACATGTAGAGGTGTAAATTTGTGGACAATTTAAAAGTAACATTCTGCTCTGTGTGATGATCAGATTAGAGAAGGAAACGGTGTGTTCCCTCTGAGTTACATCAGATTAGAGAAGGAAACGGTGTGTTTCCTCTGAGTTACATCAGATTAGAGAAGGAAACGGTGTGTTCCCTCGGAGTTACCTCAGATTAGAGAAGGAAACGGTGTGTTTCCTCTGAGTTACATCAGATTAGAGAAGGAAACGGTGTGTTCCCTCGGAGTTACATCAGATTAGAGAAGGAAACGGTGTGTTCCCTCGGAGTTACATCAGATTAGAGAAGGAAACAGTGTTCATTCTGAGTTACATCAGATTAGAGAAGGAAACGGTGTGTTTCCTCTGAGTTACATCAGATTAGAGAAGGAAACAGTGTTCCCTCGGAGTTACATCAGATTAGAGAAGGAAACAATGTGTTCCCTCTGAGTTACATCAGATTAGAGAAGGAAACGGTGTGTTCCCTCTGAGTTACATCAGATTAGAGAAGGAAACGGTGTGTTCCCTCTGAGTTACATCAGATTAGAGAAGGAAACGGTGTGTTCCCTCTGAGTTACATCAGATTAGAGAAGGAAACGGTGTGTTCCCTCTGAGTTACATCAGATTAGAGAAGGAAACGGTGTGTTCCCTCTGAGTTACATCAGATTAGAGAAGGAAACGGTGTGTTCCCTCTGAGTTACATCAGATTAGAGAAGGAAACGGTGTTCCCTCTTAGTTACATCAGATTAGAGAAGGAAACGGTGTGTTCCCTCTGAGTTACATCAGATTAGAGAAGGAAACGGTGTGTTCCCTCTGAGTTACATCAGATTAGAGAAGGAAACGGTGTTCCCTCTTAGTTACATCAGAATAGAGAAGGAAACGGTGTGTTCCCTCTGAGTTACATCAGATTAGAGAAGGAAACGGTGTGTTCCCTCGGAGTTACATCAGTATAGAGAAGGAAACGGTGTTCCCTCTGAGTTACATCAGATTAGAGAAGGAAACGGTGTGTTCCCTCTGAGTTACATCAGATTAGAGAAGGAAACGGTGTGTTCCCTCTTAATTACATCAGATTAGAGAAGGAAACGGTGTGTTCCCTCTGAGTTACATCAGATTAGAGAAGGAAACGGTGTGTTCCCTCTGAGTTACATCAGATTAGAGAAGGAAACGGTGTGTTCCCTCTGAGTTACATCAGATTAGAGAAGGAAACGGTGTGTCCCCTCTGAGTTAATGAGAGGTGAAGCCACTCTTCTCTCCTCACCCACCCCCTCCACTCCTCTTCTCATCCTCTCCTCTCCTCTCCTCACCCACCCCCTCCACTCCTCTTCTCATCCTCTCCTCTCCTCTCCTCACCCACCCCCTAGACTCCTCCTCTCATCCTCTCCTCTCCTCACCCACCCCCTCCACTCCTCCTCTCATCCTCTCACCCACCCCCTCCACCCCTCCACCCCTCCTCTCATCCTCTTCTCTCCTCACCCACCCCCTCCACCCCCTCCACCCCTCCTCTCATCCTCTCCTCTCCTCACCCACCCCCTCCACCCCTCCACCCCTCCTCTCATCCTCTTCTCTTCTCTCCTCACCCCCCCCCCCCCCGTTCACCCCTCCTCTCATCCTCTTCTCTTCTCTCCTCACCCCCCCCCCCCCGTTCACCCCTCCTCTCTCCTCTTTTTTCATTTTGAGAAAAGGTTTGAGAGCCAACAACTGAAACAATAGTGAGGCTTTCCAAAACCTCCCTGTGTTAAAACAATACCATCAATCAGCCAGAGCCCAGCGGACAGGCAAACACACACAGCTATTAAGTGGAGCACTTCTCATGGTTTCTCTGTTAACCCTTCTCTTCTCTGTTAACTCTTCTCTTCTCTGTTAACGCTTCTCTTCTCTGTTAACTCTTCTCTTCTCTGTTAACTCTTCTCTTCTCTTCTCTGTTAACTCTTCTCTTCTCTGTTAACTCTTCTCTTCTCTGTTAACTCTTCTCTTCTCTGTTAACTATTCTCTTCTCTGTTAACTCTTCTCTTCTCTGTTAACCCTTCTCTTCTCTGTTAACCCTTCTCTTCTCTGTTAACTCTTCTCTTCTCTGTTAACTCTTCTCTTCTCTGTTAACCCTTCTCTTCTCTGTTAACCCTTCTCTTCTCTGTTAACTCTTCTCTTCTCTGTTAACTCTTCTCTTCTCTGTTAACTCTTCTCTTCTCTGTTAACCCTTCTCTTCTCTGTTAACTCTTCTCTTCTCTGTTAACTCTTCTCTGTTAACTCTTCTCTTCTCTGTTAACTCTTCTCTTCTCTGTTAACTCTTCTCTTCTCTGTTAACCCTTCTCTGTAAACTCTTCTCTGTTAACTCTTCTCTTCTCTGTTAACTCTTCTCTTCTCTGTTAACTCTTCTCTTCTCTGTTAACTCTTCTCTTCTCTGTTAACTCTTCTCTTCTCTGTTAACTCTTCTCTTCTCTGTTAACCCTTCTCTGTAAACTCTTCTCTGTTAACTCTTCTCTTCTCTGTTAACTCTTCTATTCTCTGTTAACTCTTCTCTTCTCTGTTAACTCTTCTCTTCTCTGTTACCCCTTCTCTGTAAACTCTTCTCTGTTAACTCTTCTCTTCTCTGTTAACTCTTCTCTTCTCTGTTAACTCTTCTCTTCTCTGTTAACCCTTCTCTTCTTTGTTAACTCTTCTCCTCTCTGTTAACTCTTCTCTTCTCTGTTAACTCTTCTCTTCTCTGTTAACTCTTCTCTTCTCTGTTAACTCTTCTCTTCTCTGTTAACTCTTCTCTACTCTGTTAACTCTTCTCTTCTCTGTTAACCCTTCTCTTCTCTGTTAACTCTTCTCCTCTCTGTTAACTCTTCTCTTCTCTGTTAACTCTTCTCTTCTCTGTTAACTCTTCTCTTCTCTGTTAACTCTTCTCTTCTCTGTTAACCCTTCTCTTCTCTGTTAAC
>NW_026601294.1:30000-60935 GCF_029448725.1 Salvelinus fontinalis
GTCTGTACCTCTCATTAACCTGATGTTATCACCTACCTGTCTGTACCTCTCATTAACACCTACCTGTCTGTACCTCTCATTAACACCTACCTGTCTGTACCTCTCATTAACCTGATGTTATCACCTACCTGTCTGTACCTCTCATTAACCTGATGTTATCACCTACCTGTCTGTACCTCTCATTAACCTGATGTTATCACCTACCTGTCTGTACCTCTCATTAACCTGATGTTATCACCTACCTGTCTGTACCTCTCATTAACCTGATGTTATCACCTACCTGTCTGTACCTCTCATTAACCTGATGTTATCACCTACCTGTCTGTACCTCTCATTAACCTGATGTTACCAACTACCTGTATGTACCTCTCATTAACACCTACCTGTCTGTACCTCTCATTAACCTGATGTTATCACCTACCTGTCTGTACCTCTCATTAACCTGATGTTAACACCTACCTGTCTGTACCTCTCATTAACCTGATGTTAACACCTACCTGTCTGTACCTCTCATTAACCTGATGTTAACACCTACCTGTCTGTACCTCTCATTAACCTGATGTTATCACCTACCTGTCTGTACCTCTCATTAACCTGATGTTATCACCTACCTGTCTGTACCTCTCATTAACCTGATGTCATCACCTACCTGTCTGTACCTCTCATTAACCTGATGTTATCACCTGTCTGTCTGTACCTCTCATTAACACCTACCTGTCTGTACCTCTCATTAACCTGATGTTATCACCTACCTGTCTGTACCTCTCATTAACCTGATGTTAACACCTACCTGTCTGTACCTCTCATTAACCTGATGTTATCACCTACCTGTCTGTACCTCTCATTAACCTGATGTTATCACCTACCTGTCTGTACCTCTCATTAACACCTACCTGTCTGTACCTCTCATTAACCTGATGTTATCACCTACCTGTCTGTACCTCTCATTAACCTGATGTTATCACCTACCTGTCTGTACCTCTCATTAACCTGATGTTAACACCTACCTGTCTGTACCTCTCATTAACCTGATGTTATCACCTACCTGTCTGTACCTCTCATTAACCTGATGTTAACACCTACCTGTCTGTACCTCTCATTAACCTGATGTTAACACCTACCTGTCTGTACCTCTCATTAACACCTACCTGTCTGTACCTCTCATTAACCTGATGTTATCACCTACCTGTCTGTACCTCTCATTAACCTGATGTTATCACCTACCTGTCTGTACCTCTCATTAACCTGATGTTAACACCTACCTGTCTGTACCTCTCATTAACCTGATGTTATCACCTACCTGTCTGTACCTCTCATTAACCTGATGTTATCACCTACCTGTCTGTACCTCTCATTAACACCTACCTGTCTGTACCTCTCATTAACCTGATGTTATCACCTACCTGTCTGTACCTCTCATTAATCTGATGTTATCACCTACCTGTCTGTACCTCTCATTAACCTGATGTTATCACCTACCTGTCTGTACCTCTCATTAACCTGATGTTATCACCTACCTGTCTGTACCTCTCATTAACCTGATGTTATCACCTACCTGTCTGTACCTCTCATTAACCTGATGTTATCACCTACCTGTCTGTACCTCTCATTAACCTGATGGTATCACCTACCTGTCTGTACCTCTCATTAACCTGATGTTAACACCTACCTGTCTGTACCTCTCATTAACCTGATGTTATCACCTACCTGTCTGTACCTCTCATTAACCTGATGTTATCACCTACCTGTCTGTACCTCTCATTAACCTGATGTTATCACCTACCTGTCTGTACCTCTCATTAACCTGATGTTATCACCTACCTGTCTGTACCTCTCATTAACCTGATGTTAACACCTACCTGTCTGTACCTCTCATTAACCTGATGTTATCACCTACCTGTCTGTACCTCTCATTAACCTGATGTTATCACGTCTCTCTGCCCTGAAAGGACATAATCAGACGGCAGACTATTCCTCATACACTGCTCTGAGCCAATAGGGAATAGGGGGCCATTTAGGACGCAGCCAATCAAAGAGAGATTGGGATCAATGGTTCATATCATTCCTTGTTAAATCACTTTTTTTATCTCGTCATAATTGTTTTATGACTGTGTCGTTGGTGACTCAAAGTTCCAGACTTCCAGGAACCTCCCCCCCCCGCTGTTGAGGGCTGTAACCCGGCCGTGTCACACCCTGGGCTGGGGAGAAAGCAGGCCGGAGCTGGCCCCTGTCCAACAACCAAGTCTCCCAACTCTGATCTGCCCTGTTACCCAGAACACCTTCCCTCGCCCGAGGAACCCGGCCCTCTTTACAACAGTGCGGACACACGGACACACGGACACACACACACACACACACACACACACACACACACACACTTTCTACACCTGCACTGGCTTTATGCACTGTCAGATCTCTATACACACACACACACACACACACACACACACACACACACACACACACACACACACACACACACACACACACACACACACACACACACACACACACACACACACGCGCACACACACGCACACATTTATATATATTGTTACATGATACAACGAGACTTTAACATGAAATGAATATTGATATATGAACCCAATACAACGGGTGTAGACTTAAACATGAAATGCTTGCTGACGAACCCAACGATGCAGAGTTTAAACACAGAGGAACACAAGAAGGCAGCTATATACAGGAAGTACCAGTACCAGATCACTGTGGAGCTATATACAGGAAGTACCAGTACCAGATCACTGTGGAGCTATATACAGGAAGTACAAGGACCAGATCAATGTGGAGCTATATACAGGAAGTACAAGGACCAGATCACTGTGGAGCTCTATACAGGAAGTACCAGATCAATGTGGAGCTATATACAGGAAGTACAAGGACCAGATCAATGTGGAGCTATATACAGGAAGTACAAGGACCAGATCACTGTGGAGCTATATACAGGAAGTACCAGATCAATGTGGAGCTATATACAGGAAGTACCAGTACCAGATCAGTGTGGAGCTATATACAGGAAGTACCAGATCAATGTGGAGCTATATACAGGAAGTATCAGTACCAAATCAATGTGGAGCTATATACAGGAAGTACCAGTACCAGATCAATGTGGAGATATATACCGGAAGTAACAGATCAATGTAGAGCTATATACAGGAAGTAACAGATCAATGTGGAGATATATACAGGAAGTAACAGATTAATGTAGAGCAATATACAGGAAGTACCAGATCAATGTGGAGCTATATACAGGAAGTACCAGTACCAGATCAATGTGGAGCTATATACAGGGAGTACCAGATCAATGTGTAGCTGTATACAGGAAGTACCAGATCAATGTGGAGCTATATACAGGAAGTACCAGATCAATGTGGAGGTATATACAGGAAGTACCAGATCAATGTGGAGGTATATACAGGAAGTACCAGATCAATTTGTAGCTATATACAGGAAGTACTACATCAATGTGGAGCTGTATACAGGAAGTACCAGATAAACGTGGAGCTGTATACAGGAAGTTCCAGATCAATGTGGAGCTGTATACAGGAAGTACCAGATCAATGTGGAGCTGTATACAGGAAGTACCAGATCAATGTGGAGCTATATACAGGAAGTACCAGATCAATGTGGAGCTATATACAGGAAGTACCAGATCAATGTGGAGCTATATACAGGAAGTACCAGATCAATGTGGAGCTATATACAGGATGTACCAGATCACTGTGGAGCTATATACAGGAAGTACCAGATAAACGTGGAGCTGTATACAGGAAGTTCCAGATCAATGTGGAGCTGTATACAGGAAGTACCAGATAAATGTGGAGCTGTATACAGGAAGTACCAGATCAATGTGGAGCTGTATACAGGAAGTACCAGATCAATGTGGAGCTATATACAGGAAGTACCATATCAATGTGGAGCTATATACAGGAAGTACCAGATCAATGTGGAGCTGTATTCAGGAAGTACCAGATCAATGTGGAGCTGTATACAGGAAGTACCAGATCAATGTGGAGCTATATACAGGAAGTACCAGATCAATGTGGAGCTATATACAGGAAGTACCAGATCGCTGTGGAGTTGTATACAGGAAGTACCAGATCAATGTGGAGCTATATACAGGAAGTACCAGATCGCTGTGGAGTTGTATACAGGAAGTACCAGATCAATGTGGAGCTATATACAGGAAGTACCAGATCAATGTGGAGCTGTATTCAGGAAGTACCAGATCAATGCGGAGCTGTATACAGGAAGTACCAGATAAATGTGGACCTGTATACAGGAAGTACCAGATCAATGTGGAGCTGTATACAGGAAGTACCAGATCAATGTGGAGCTATATACAGGAAGTACCAGATCAATGTGGAGCTATATACAGGAAGTACCAGATCAATGTGGAGCTGTATTCAGGAAGTACCAGATCAATGTGGAGCTGTATACAGGAAGTACCAGATCAATGTGGAGCTATATACAGGAAGTACCAGATCAATGTGGAGCTATATACAGGAAGTACCAGATCGCTGTGGAGTTGTATACAGGAAGTACCAGATCAATGTGGAGCTATATACAGGAAGTACCAGATCAATGTGGAGCTATATACAGGAAGTACCAGATCACTGTGGAGCTATATACAGGAAGTACCAGATCACTGTGGAGCTGTATACAGGAAGTACCAGATCAATGTGGAGCTATATACAGGAAGTACCAGATCAATGTGGAGCTATATACAGGAAGTACCAGATCACTGTGGAGCTGTATACAGGAAGTACCAGATCACTGTGGAGCTGTATACAGGATGTACCAGATCAATGTGGAGCTATATACAGGAAGTACCAGTACCAGATCAATGTGGAGCTATATACAGGAAGTACCAGTACCAGATCAATGTGGAGCTATATACAGGAAGTACCAGTACCAGATCACTGTGGAGCTGTATACAGGAAGTACCAGATCACTGTGGAGCTGTATACAGGAAGTACCAGATCACTGTGGAGCTATATACAGAAAGTACCAGATCAATGTGGAGCTATATACAGGAAGTACCAGATCAATGTGGAGCTATATACAGGAAGTACCAGATCAATGTGGAGCTATTTACAGGGAGTACCAGATCAATGTGGAGCTGTATACAGGATGTACCAGATCAATGTGGAGCTATATACAGGAAGTACCAGATCACTGTGGAGCTGTATACAGGAAGTACCAGATCAATGTGGAGCTATATACAGGAAGTACCAGATCACTGTGGAGCTGTATACAGGAAGTACCAGATCAATGTGGAGCTGTATACAGGAAGTACCAGATCAATGTGGAGCTGTATACAGGAAGTACCAGATCACTGTGGAGCTACAGTCGCATTCGTAAAGTTTTCAGACCACTTGACTTTTTCAACATGTTGTGACATTACAGCCTTGTTCTAAAATTGATTCAGTATTATGTTTTTCCTCACAATACCCCGTAAGGACAAAGCAAAAACAGGTTTTTAGAAAACCTATTACAAATAAACCCTTTAATCTGTACTTTGTTGAATCATCTTCGTCAGCGATTACAGCCTCGCGTCTTCATGGGTATGACGCTAGAAGCTTGGCACACCTGTATTTGGGGAGTTTCTCCCATTCTTCTCTGCAGATCCTCTCAAGCTCTGTCAGGTTGGATGGGGAGCGTCACTGCACAGGTATTTTCAGGTCTCTCCGGAGATGTTCGATCAGGTTCACATCCGGGCTCTGGCTGGGCCACTCAAAGGACATTCAGAGACGTGTCCCGATGCCATCAAGGATCTCTTTGTCCTCTGTTCGTCTTTTCTTCGATCCTGACTAGTCTCTCAGTCCCCACAGCATGATGTTGCCACCCCCATGCTTCACCGTACCAGGTTTCCTCCTGCATTCAGGCCAAAGAGTTCAATCTTGGTTTCATCAGACCAGTGAGTCTTTAGGTGCCTTTTGGCAAACACCAAGCAGGCTGTCATGTGCCTTTTACTGAGGAGTGGCTTCCATCTGGCCACTCTACCATCAAGGCCTGATTGGTGGAGTGCTGCAGAGATGGTTGTCCTTCTGGAAGGTTCTCCCATCTCCACAGAGGAACTCTAGAGCTCTGTCAGAGTGACCATTGAGTTCTTGGTCAGCTCCCTGACCAAGGCCCTTCTCCACTGGGCAGCCAGCTCTAGGAAGAGTCTTGGTGGTTCCAAACTTCTTCCATTTAAGAATGATGGAGGCCACTGTGTTCTTGGGGACCTTCAATGCTGCAAAAATGTTTTGGTACCCTTCCCCAGATCTGTGCCTCGACACCATCCTGTCTCTGAGCTCTACGGACAATTCCTTCGACCTCATGGCTTGGTTTTTGTTCTGACATGCACTGTCAACTGTGGGACCTTATATAGACAGGTGTGTGCCTTTCCAAATCATGTCCAATCCATTGAATTTACCACAGGTGGACTCCAATCAAGTTGTAGAAACATCTCAAGGATGATCAATGTTAACAGGATCCACCTGACCTCAATTTGGAGTCTCATAGCAAAGGGTCTGAATACTTATGTAAGTAAGGTATTTCTGGATTTTATTATTTTATAAATTTGCAAAAATTATGAAAAACGTGTTTTCTCTTTGTCAATATGAGGTATTGTGTGTAGATTGCTGATGATTTTTTATTTATTTAATCAATTTTAGAATAAGGCTGTAACGTAACAAAATATGGAAAGGGTCAAGGGGTCTGAGTACTTTTCAGGAGGCCCCGTATCTTTCTTCTTACGTGTTTTGTTGCTGTTCTTCGTGTTTCTTAATGATATCTGTTGGGAAAGAGCTTGTGACAAATAAAATACATTGGATTTGATTTGATTCATACACACACCATCACTTATGTGGATATTGGGGATGTCAGGAAAAGTATTTCTCCTAGTCCCCACTCCACAGATAGACGCTCCTCTCTCCTAGTCCCCACTCCACAGATAGACGCTCCTCTCTCCTAGTCCCCACTCCACAGATAGACGCTCCTCTCTCCTAGTCCCCACTCCACAGATAGACGCTCCTCTCTCCTAGTCCCCACTCCACAGATAGAAGCTCCTCTCTCCTAGTCCCCACTCCACAGATAGACACTCCTCTCTCCTAGTCCCCACTCCACAGATAGACGCTCCTCTCTCCTAGTCCCCACTCCACATATAGACGCTCCTCTCTCATAGTCCCCACTCCAAAGATAGACGCTCCTCTCTCCTAGTCCCCACTCCACAGATAGACGCTCCTCTCTCCTAGTCCCGACTCCACAGATAGACGCTCCTCTCTCCTAGTCCCCACTCCACAGATAGACGCTCCTCTCTCCTAGTCCCCACTCCACAGATAGACGCTCCTCTCTCCTAGTCCCCACTCCACAGATAGACACTCCTCTCTCCTAGTCCCCACTCCACAGGTAGACGCTCCTCTCTTCTAGTCCCCACTCCACAGATAGACACTCCTCTCTCCTAGTCCCCAATCCACAGATAGACGCTCCTCTCCCCTAGTCCCTACTCCACAGATAGACGCTCCTCTCTCCTAGTCCCTACTCCACAGATAGACGCTCCTCTCTCCTAGTCCCCACTCCACAGATAGACGCTCCTCTCTCCTAGTCCCCACTCCACAGATAGAAGCTCCTCTCTCCTAGTCCCCACTCCACAGATAGACGCTCCTCTCTCCTAGTCCCCACTCCACAGATAGACGCTCCTCTCTCCTAGTCCCCACTCCACAGACGCTCCTCTCCTAGTCCCCACTCCACAGATAGACGCTCCTCTCCTAGTCCCCACTCCACAGATAGACGCTCCTCTCTCCTAGTCCCCACTCCACAGATAGACGCTCCTCTCCCCTAGTCCCCACTCCACAGATAGACACTCCTCTCTCCTAGTCCCCACTCCACAGATAGACGCTCCTCTCTCCTAGTCCCCACTCCACAGATAGACGCTCCTCTCCCCTAGTCCCCACTCCACAGATAGACGCTCCTCTCCTAGTCCCCACTCCACAGATAGACGCTCCTTCTCTCCTAGTCCCCACTCCACAGATAGACGCTCCTCTCTCCTAGTCCCCACTCCACAGATAAATGCTCCTCTCTCCTAGTCCCCACTCCACAGATAGACGCTCCTCTCTCCTAGTCCCCACTCCACAGATAGACACTCCTCTCTCCTAGTCCCCAATCCACAGATAGACGCTCCTCTATCCTAGTCCCCACTCCACAGATAGATGCTCCTCTCCTAGTCCCCACTCCACAGATAGACGCTCCTCTCCTAGTCCCCACTCCACAGATAGATGCTCCTCTCCTAGTCCCCACTCCACAGATAGAAGCTCCTCTCTCCTAGTCCCCACTCCACAGATAGACGCTCCTCTCTCCTAGTCCCCACTCCACAGATAGATGCTCCTCTCCTAGTCCCCACTCCACAGAAAGACGCTCCTCTCTCCTAGTCTCCACTCCACAGATAGACGCTCCTCTCTCCTAGTCCCCACTCCACAGATAGACGCTCCTCTCTCCTAGTCCCCACTCCACAGATAGATGCTCCTCTCTCCTAGACCCCACTCCACAGATAGACGCTCCTCTCCTAGACCCAACTCCACAGATAGACGCTCCTCTCTTAGTCCCCACTCCACAGATAGACGCTCCTCTCCTAGACCCAACTCCACAGATAGACGCTTCTCTCTCCTAGTCCCCACTCCACAGATAGACGCTCCTCTCCTAGACCCAACTCCACAGATAGACGCTCCTCTCTTAGTCCCCAATTCACAGATAGACGCTCCTCTCTCCTAGTCCCCACTCCACAGATAGACGCTCCTCTACTAGTCCCCACTCCACAGATAGACGCTCCTCTCTCCTAGTCCCCACTCCACAGATAGACGCTCATCTCTCCTAGTCCCCACTCCACAGATAGACGCTCCTATCTCCTAGTCCCCACTCCACAGATAGATGCTCCTCTCTCCTAGTCCCCACTCCACAGATAGACGCTCCTCTCTCCTAGTCCCCACTCCACAGATAGACTCTCCTCTCTCCTCGTCCCCACTCCACAGATAGACTTTCCTCTCTCCTAGTCCCCACTCCACAGATAGACGCTCCTCTCTCCTAGTCCCCACTCCACAGATAGACGCTCCTCTCTCCTAGTCCCCAATCCATGTATAGACGCTCCTCTCTCCTAGTCCCCACACCACAGATAGACGCTCCTCTCTCCTAGTCCCCCCTCCACAGATAGACGCTCCTCTCTCCTAGTCCCCACTCCACAGATAGATGCTCCTCTCTCCTAGTCCCTACTCGACAGACAGACGCTCCTCTCCTAGTCCCCACTCCACAGATAGACGCTCCTCTCTCCTAGTCCCCACTCCACAGACGCTCCTCTCCTAGTCCCCACTCCAC
This sequence comes from Salvelinus fontinalis, assembly GCF_029448725.1. Taxonomy (NCBI): domain Eukaryota; kingdom Metazoa; phylum Chordata; class Actinopteri; order Salmoniformes; family Salmonidae; genus Salvelinus; species Salvelinus fontinalis. The sequence goes on from NW_026601294.1 coordinate 39,370, forward strand.
AGATAGACGCTCCTCTCCTAGTCCCCACTCCACAGATAGACGCTCCTCTCTCCTAGTCCCCACTCCACAGATAGACGCTCCTCTCCCCTAGTCCCCACTCCACAGATAGACACTCCTCTCTCCTAGTCCCCACTCCACAGATAGACGCTCCTCTCTCCTAGTCCCCGCTCCACAGATAGACGCTCCTCTCCCCTAGTCCCCACTCCACAGATAGACGCTCCTCTCCTAGTCCCCACTCCACAGATAGACGCTCCTTCTCTCCTAGTCCCCACTCCACAGATAGACGCTCCTCTCTCCTAGTCCCCACTCCACAGATAAATGCTCCTCTCTCCTAGTCCCCACTCCACAGATAGACGCTCCTCTCTCCTAGTCCCCACTCCACAGATAGACACTCCTCTCTCCTAGTCCCCAATCCACAGATAGACGCTCCTCTCTCCTAGTCCCCACTCCACAGATAGATGCTCCTCTCCTAGTCCCCACTCCACAGATAGACGCTCCTCTCCTAGTCCCCACTCCACAGATAGATGCTCCTCTCCTAGTCCCCACTCCACAGATAGAAGCTCCTCTCTCCTAGTCCCCACTCCACAGATAGACGCTCCTCTCTACTAGTCCCCACTCCACAGATAGATGCTCCTCTCCTAGTCCCCACTCCACAGAAAGACGCTCCTCTCTCCTAGTCCCCACTCCACAGATAGACGCTCCTCTCTCCTAGTCCCCACTCCACAGATAGACGCTCCTCTCTCCTAGTCCCCACTCCACAGATAGATGCTCCTCTCTCCTAGACCCCACTCCACAGATAGACGCTCCTCTCCTAGACCCAACTCCACAGATAGACGCTCCTCTCTTAGTCCCCACTCCACAGATAGACGCTCCTCTCCTAGACCCAACTCCACAGATAGACGCTTCTCTCTCCTAGTCCCCACTCCACAGATAGACGCTCCTCTCCTAGACCCAACTCCACAGATAGACGCTCCTCTCTTAGTCCCCAATTCACAGATAGACGCTCCTCTCTCCTAGTCCCCACTCCACAGATAGACACTCCTCTACTAGTCCCCACTCCACAGATAGACGCTCCTCTCTCCTAGTCCCCACTCCACAGATAGACGCTCCTCTCTCCTAGTCCCCACTCCACAGATAGACGCTCCTCTCTCCTAGTCCCCACTCCACAGATAGACGCTCCTCTCTCCTAGTCCCCACTCCACAGATAGAAGCTCCTCTCTCCTAGTCCCCACTCCACAGATAGACACTCCTCTCTCCTAGTCCCCACTCCACAGATAGACGCTCCTCTCTCCTAGTCCCCACTCCACATATAGACGCTCCTCTCTCATAGTCCCCACTCCAAAGATAGACGCTCCTCTCTCCTAGTCCCCACTCCACAGATAGACGCTCCTCTCTCCTAGTCCCGACTCCACAGATAGACGCTCCTCTCTCCTAGTCCCCACTCCACAGATAGACGCTCCTCTCTCCTAGTCCCCACTCCACAGATAGACGCTCCTCTCTCCTAGTCCCCACTCCACAGATAGACGCTCCTCTCTCCTAGTCCCCACTCCACAGATAGACACTCCTCTCTCCTAGTCCCCACTCCACAGGTAGACGCTCCTCTCTTCTAGTCCCCACTCCACAGATAGACACTCCTCTCTCCTAGTCCCCAATCCACAGATAGACGCTCCTCTCCCCTAGTCCCTACTCCACAGATAGACGCTCCTCTCTCCTAGTCCCTACTCCACAGATAGACGCTCCTCTCTCCTAGTCCCCACTCCACAGATAGACGCTCCTCTCTCCTAGTCCCCACTCCACAGATAGAAGCTCCTCTCTCCTAGTCCCCACTCCACAGATAGACGCTCCTCTCTCCTAGTCCCCACTCCACAGATAGACGCTCCTCTCTCCTAGTCCCCACTCCACAGACGCTCCTCTCCTAGTCCCCACTCCACAGATAGACGCTCCTCTCCTAGTCCCCACTCCACAGATAGACGCTCCTCTCTCCTAGTCCCCACTCCACAGATAGACGCTCCTCTCCCCTAGTCCCCACTCCACAGATAGACACTCCTCTCTCCTAGTCCCCACTCCACAGATAGACGCTCCTCTCTCCTAGTCCCCACTCCACAGATAGACGCTCCTCTCCCCTAGTCCCCACTCCACAGATAGACGCTCCTCTCCTAGTCCCCACTCCACAGATAGACGCTCCTTCTCTCCTAGTCCCCACTCCACAGATAGACGCTCCTCTCTCCTAGTCCCCACTCCACAGATAAATGCTCCTCTCTCCTAGTCCCCACTCCACAGATAGACGCTCCTCTCTCCTAGTCCCCACTCCACAGATAGACACTCCTCTCTCCTAGTCCCCAATCCACAGATAGACGCTCCTCTATCCTAGTCCCCACTCCACAGATAGATGCTCCTCTCCTAGTCCCCACTCCACAGATAGACGCTCCTCTCCTAGTCCCCACTCCACAGATAGATGCTCCTCTCCTAGTCCCCACTCCACAGATAGAAGCTCCTCTCTCCTAGTCCCCACTCCACAGATAGACGCTCCTCTCTCCTAGTCCCCACTCCACAGATAGATGCTCCTCTCCTAGTCCCCACTCCACAGAAAGACGCTCCTCTCTCCTAGTCTCCACTCCACAGATAGACGCTCCTCTCTCCTAGTCCCCACTCCACAGATAGACGCTCCTCTCTCCTAGTCCCCACTCCACAGATAGATGCTCCTCTCTCCTAGACCCCACTCCACAGATAGACGCTCCTCTCCTAGACCCAACTCCACAGATAGACGCTCCTCTCTTAGTCCCCACTCCACAGATAGACGCTCCTCTCCTAGACCCAACTCCACAGATAGACGCTTCTCTCTCCTAGTCCCCACTCCACAGATAGACGCTCCTCTCCTAGACCCAACTCCACAGATAGACGCTCCTCTCTTAGTCCCCAATTCACAGATAGACGCTCCTCTCTCCTAGTCCCCACTCCACAGATAGACGCTCCTCTACTAGTCCCCACTCCACAGATAGACGCTCCTCTCTCCTAGTCCCCACTCCACAGATAGACGCTCATCTCTCCTAGTCCCCACTCCACAGATAGACGCTCCTATCTCCTAGTCCCCACTCCACAGATAGATGCTCCTCTCTCCTAGTCCCCACTCCACAGATAGACGCTCCTCTCTCCTAGTCCCCACTCCACAGATAGACTCTCCTCTCTCCTCGTCCCCACTCCACAGATAGACTTTCCTCTCTCCTAGTCCCCACTCCACAGATAGACGCTCCTCTCTCCTAGTCCCCACTCCACAGATAGACGCTCCTCTCTCCTAGTCCCCAATCCATGTATAGACGCTCCTCTCTCCTAGTCCCCACACCACAGATAGACGCTCCTCTCTCCTAGTCCCCCCTCCACAGATAGACGCTCCTCTCTCCTAGTCCCCACTCCACAGATAGATGCTCCTCTCTCCTAGTCCCTACTCGACAGACAGACGCTCCTCTCCTAGTCCCCACTCCACAGATAGACGCTCCTCTCTCCTAGTCCCCACTCCACAGACGCTCCTCTCCTAGTCCCCACTCCACAGATAGACGCTCCTCTCCTAGTCCCCACTCCACAGATAGACGCTCCTCTCTCCTAGTCCCCACTCCACAGATAGACGCTCCTCTCCCCTAGTCCCCACTCCACAGATAGACACTCCTCTCTCCTAGTCCCCACTCCACAGATAGACGCTCCTCTCTCCTAGTCCCCGCTCCACAGATAGACGCTCCTCTCCCCTAGTCCCCACTCCACAGATAGACGCTCCTCTCCTAGTCCCCACTCCACAGATAGACGCTCCTTCTCTCCTAGTCCCCACTCCACAGATAGACGCTCCTCTCTCCTAGTCCCCACTCCACAGATAAATGCTCCTCTCTCCTAGTCCCCACTCCACAGATAGACGCTCCTCTCTCCTAGTCCCCACTCCACAGATAGACACTCCTCTCTCCTAGTCCCCAATCCACAGATAGACGCTCCTCTCTCCTAGTCCCCACTCCACAGATAGATGCTCCTCTCCTAGTCCCCACTCCACAGATAGACGCTCCTCTCCTAGTCCCCACTCCACAGATAGATGCTCCTCTCCTAGTCCCCACTCCACAGATAGAAGCTCCTCTCTCCTAGTCCCCACTCCACAGATAGACGCTCCTCTCTACTAGTCCCCACTCCACAGATAGATGCTCCTCTCCTAGTCCCCACTCCACAGAAAGACGCTCCTCTCTCCTAGTCCCCACTCCACAGATAGACGCTCCTCTCTCCTAGTCCCCACTCCACAGATAGACGCTCCTCTCTCCTAGTCCCCACTCCACAGATAGATGCTCCTCTCTCCTAGACCCCACTCCACAGATAGACGCTCCTCTCCTAGACCCAACTCCACAGATAGACGCTCCTCTCTTAGTCCCCACTCCACAGATAGACGCTCCTCTCCTAGACCCAACTCCACAGATAGACGCTTCTCTCTCCTAGTCCCCACTCCACAGATAGACGCTCCTCTCCTAGACCCAACTCCACAGATAGACGCTCCTCTCTTAGTCCCCAATTCACAGATAGACGCTCCTCTCTCCTAGTCCCCACTCCACAGATAGACACTCCTCTACTAGTCCCCACTCCACAGATAGACGCTCCTCTCTCCTAGTCCCCACTCCACAGATAGACGCTCATCTCTCCTAGTCCCCACTCCACAGATAGACGCTCCTATCTCCTAGTCCCCACTCCACAGATAGATGCTCCTCTCTCCTAGTCCCCACTCCACAGATAGACGCTCCTCTCTCCTAGTCCCCACTCCACAGATAGACTCTCCTCTCTCCTCGTCCCCACTCCACAGATAGACTTTCCTCTCTCCTAGTCCCCACTCCACAGATAGACGCTCCTCTCTCCTAGTCCCCACTCCACAGATAGACGCTCCTCTCTCCTAGTCCCCACTCCACAGATAGACGCTCCTCTCCTAGTCCCCACTCCACAGATAAGGTGGTAACCAGTTTATAACAGCAGTAAGTCACCTCTCTCTAGTTACGATGGTAACCAGTTTATAACAGCAGTAAGTCACCTCTCTAATTACGATGGTAACCAGTTTATAACAGCAGTAAGTCACCTCTCTAATTACGATGGTAACCAGTTTATAACAGCAGTAAGTCACCTCTCTAATTACGATGGTAACCAGTTTATAACAGCAGTAAGTCACCTCTCTAATTACGATGGTAACCAGTTTATAACAGCAGTAAGTCACCTCTCTAATTACGATGGTAACCAGTTTATAACAGCAGTAAGTCACCTCTCTAATTACGATGGTAACCAGTTTATAACAGCAGTAAGTCACCTCTCTAATTACGATGGTAACCAGTTTATAACAGCAGTAAGTCACCTCTCTAATTACGATGGTAACCAGTTTATAACAGCAGTAAGTCACCTCTCTAATTACGATGGTAACCAGTTTATAACAGCAGTAAGTCACCTCTCTAATTACGATGGTAACCAGTTTATAACAGCAGTAAGTCACCTCTCTAATTACGATGGTAACCAGTTTATAACAGCAGTAAGTCACCTCTCTATTTACGATGGTAACCAGTTTATAACAGCAGTAAGTCACCTCTCTAATTACGATGGTAACCAGTTTATAACAGCAGTAAGTCACCTCTCTAATTACGATGGTAACCAGTTTATAACAGCAGTAATTCACCTCTCTCTAGTTACGATGGTAACCAGTTTTTAACAGCAGTAAGTCACCTCTCTAATTACGATGGTAACCAGTTTCTAACAGCAGTAAGTCACCTCTCTAATTACGATGGTAACCAGTTTATAACAGCAGTAAGTCACCTCTCTAATTACGATGGTAACCAGTTTATAACAGCAGTAATTCACCTCTCTCTAGTTACGATGGTAACCAGTTTTTAACAGCAGTAAGTCACCTCTCTAATTACGATGGTAACCAGTTTATAACAGCAGTAAGTCACCTCTCTCTAGTTACGATGGTAACCAGTTTATAACAGCATTTCAGTGGCCAATCGAAACCCATCAACCCAATCCTCTGGGCTCTGAGTGGATCAGAAACCCACCAACCCAATCCTCTGGGCTCTGAGTGGATCAGAAACCCACCAACCCAATCCTCTGGCCTCTAAGTGGATCAGAAACCCACCAACCCAATCCTCTGGGCTCTAAGTGGATCAGAAACCCACCAACCCAATCCTCTGGGCTCTGAGTGGATCAGAAACCCACCAACCCAATCCTCTGGCCTCTAAGTGGATCAGAAACCCACCAACCCAATCCTCTGGCCTCTGAGTGGATCAGAAACCCACCAACCCAATCATCTGGGCTCTGAGTGGATCAGAAACCCACCAACCCAATCCTCTGGCCTCTGAGTGGATCAGAAACCCACCAACCCAATCCTCTGGCCTCTGAGTGGATCAGAAACCCACCAACCCAATCCTCTGGGCTCTGAGTGGATCAGAAACCCACCAACCCAATCCTCTGGCCTCTAAGTGGATCAGAAACCCACCAACCCAATCCTCTGGGCTCTGAGTGGATCAGAAACCCACCAACCCAATCCTCTGGGCTCTGAGTGGATCAGAAACCCACCAACCCAATCCTCTGGCCTCTAAGTGGATCAGAAACCCACCAACCCAATCCTCTGGGCTCTGAGTGGATCAGAAACCCACCATGTCAGGTTGTATTGCAGAAGACTTGTGCTGCTGGTTAACTGGGCCAGAACTCTGGTGCTGAGTCTGTCAGGTTGTATTACAGCAGAGGAGCTGGTTAACTGGGCCAGAACTCTGGTGCTGAGTCTGTCAGGTTGTATTACAGCAGAGGAGCTGGTTAACTGGGCCAGAACTCTGGTACTGAATCTGTCAGGTTGTATTACAGCAGAGGAGCTGGTTAACTGGGCCAGAACTCTGGTGCTGAGCCTGTCAGGTTGTATTACAGCAGAGGAGCTGGTTAACTGGGCCAGAACTCTGGTGCTGAGTCTGTCAGGTTGTATTACAGCAGAGGAGCTGGTTAACTGGGCCAGAACTCTGGTGCTGAGTCTGTCAGGTTGTATTACAGCAGAGGAGCTGGTTAACTGGGCCAGAACTCTGGTACTGAATCTGTCAGGTTGTATTACACCAGAGCTGCTGGTTAACTGGGCCAGAACTCTGGTGCTGAATCTGTCAGGTTGTATTACAGCAGAGGAGCTGGTTAACTGGGCCAGAACTCTGGTGCTGAGTCTGTCAGGTTGTATTACAGCAGAGGAGCTGGTTAACTGGGCCAGAACTCTGGTGCTGAATCTGTCTGGTTGTATTACAGCAGAGGAGCTGGTTAACTGGGCCAGAACTCTGGTGCTGAATCTGTCAGGTTGTATTACAGCAGAGGAGCTGGTTAACTGGGCCAGAACTCTGGTGCTGAGCCTGTCAGGTTGTATTACAGCAGAGGAGCTGGTTAACTGGGCCAGAACTCTGGTGCTGAGCCTGTGCTCCGGGCTGCGTCACAAATGGATCTCTGTTTCCTAGACAGACCCGGTCAGAAATAATGAATGAGGTATCGTTTGGGACCAAGTCCATCACTGTACCAACCGGGCCCGGTGCCGGAGGAATTCTATTGACTGGTGGATCAAATCAAATGTATTTACAAAGCCCTACTCACATCAGCTAATGTTTCAAAGTGCTGTACAGAAACTCAGCCTAAATCCCCAAACAGCAAGCAATGCAGGTGTAGAAGCATATCCACTGGGCATCGAGAGGTTAATGCCAGGGACCCCAGAACCACACCCCCCCCCCCCCCCCCCTCCCAGTGGATGTCTCACCAGAACCGCAACCCAACCCCCCACAGGACCCCAAAACCTGGAAACATATGCTCCCCTTAAAGAACAGCCCGATCAACAACTCGCTTCATACCACCTGCCTTCGTTCCAGGTTATTATTTCTGATGAGTCTATGACATAGCTACGCTGAAACTGTGGTCACCGGTAGGTGGTAGGTTGGACTGTAAAGGGCTTCCACAGGGGGGGAAGGACTGTCTAGGTTGGACTGTACAGGGCTTCCACAGGGGGGGAAGGTCTGGCTAGGTTGGACTGTAAAGGGCTTCCACAGGGGGGGAAGGACTGGCTAGGTTGGACTGTAAAGGGCTTCCACATGAGAAGAGGGGAAGGACTGGCTAGGTTGGACTGTAAAGGGCTTCCACAGGGGGGGGAGGACTGGCTAGGTTGGACTGTAAAGGGCTTCCACAGGAGAAGAGGGGAAGGACTGGCTAGGTTGGACTGTAAAGGGCTTCCACATGAGAAGAGGTGAAGGACTGGCTAGGTTGGACTGTAAAGGGCTTCCACAGGGGGGGAAGGACTGGCTAGGTTGGACTGTAAAGGGCTTCCACATGAAAAGAGGGGAAGGACAGGCTAGGTTGGACTGTAAAGGGCTTCCACAGGAGAAGAGGGGAAGGACTGGCTAGGTTGGACTGTAAAGGACTTCCACAGGAGAAGAGGGGAAGGACTGGCTAGGTTGGACTGTACAGGGCTTCCACAGGAGAAGAGGGGAAGGACTGGCTAGGTTGGACTGTACAGGGCTTCCACATGAGAAGAGGTGAAGGACTGGCTAGGTTGGACTGTAAAGGGCTTCCACAGGAGAAGAGGGGAAGGACTGGCTAGGTTGGACTGTACAGTGCTTCCACAGGAGAAGAGGGGAAGGAATGGCTAGGTTGGACTGTAAAGGGCTTCCACAGGAGAAGAGGTGAAGGACTGGCGAGGTTGGACTGTACAGGGCGACCACAGGGGGGGAATGACTGGCTAGGTTGGACCGTACAGGGGGGGAAGGACTGGCTAGGTTGGACCGTACAGGGCGACCACAGGGGGGAAGGACTGGCTAGGTTGGACTGTACAGGGCGACCACAGGGGGGGAAGGACTGGCTAGGTTGGACCGTACAGGGCGACAACAGGGGGAAAGGACTGGCTAGGTTGGACTGTAAAGGGCGACCACAGGGGGGGAAGGACTGGCTAGGTTGGACCGTACAGGGCGACCACAGGGGGGAAGGACTGTCTAGGTTGGACTGTACAGGGCGACCACAGGGGGGGAAGGACTGGCTAGGTTGGACTTTACAGGGCGACCACAGGGGGGGAAGGACTGGCTAGGTTGACTGTACAGGGCGACCACAGGGGGGGAAGGACTGGCTAGGTTGACTGTACAGGGCGACCACAGGGGGGAAGGACTGGCTAGGTTGGACTGTACAGGGCGACCACAGGGCGGAAGGACTGGCTAGGTTGGACTGTACAGGGCGACCACAGGAGAAGAGGGGAAGGACTGGCTAGGTTGGACTGTACAGGGTGACCACAGGGGGGAAGGACTGGCTAGGTTGGACTGTACAGGGCGACCACAGGGGGGGCAGGACTGGTTAGCTTGGACTGTATAGGGCGACCACAGAGGGGAAGGACTGGTTAGGTTGGACTGTACAAGGCGACCACAGCAGAAGAGGGGAAGGACTGGCGAGGTTGGACTGTACAGGGCGACCACAGGGGGTGAAGGACTGGCTAGGTTGGACCGTACAGGGCGACCACAGGGGGGGAAGGACTGGCTAGGTTGGACTGTACAGGGCGACCACAGGGCGGAAGGACTGGCTAGTTTGGACTGTACAGGGCGACCACAGGGGGGGGGGAGGACTGGCTAGGTTGGACTGTACAGGGCGACCACAGGGGGGAAGGCCTGGCTAGGTTGGACTGTACAGGGCGACCACAGGAGAAGACTGGAAGGACTGGCTAGGATGGACCGTACAGGGCGACCACAGGGGGGGAAGGAATGGCTAGGTTGGACCGTACAGGGCGACCACAGGGGGGGAAGGACTGGCTAGGTTGGACTGTACAGGGCGCCGACAGGGGGGAAGGACTGGCTAGGTTGGACTGTACAGGGCGACCACAGGGGGGAAGGACTGGCTAGGTTGGACCGTACAGGGCGACCACAGGAGAAGAGGGGAAGGACTGGCTAGGTTGGACTGTACAGGGCTTCCACAGGAGAAGAGGGGAAGGACTGGCTAGGTTGGACTGTACAGGGCGACCACAGGAGAAGAGGGGAAGGACTGGCTAGGTTGGACTGTACAGGGCGACCACAGGAGAAGAGGGGAAGGGCTGGCTAGGTTGGACTGTACAATGCGACCACAGGAGAAGAGGGGAAGGACTGGCTAGGTTGGACTGTACAGGGCGACCACAGGAGAAGAGGGGAAGGACTGGCTAGGTTGGACTGTACAGGGCGACCACAGGAGAAGAGGGGAAGGACTGGCTAGGTTGGACTGTACAGGGCGACCACAGGAGAAGAGGGGAAGGACTGGCTAGGTTGGACTGTACAAGGCGACCACAGGGGGGAAGGACTGGCTAGGTTGGACTGTACAGGGCGACCACAGGGGGGAAGGACTGGCTAGGTTGGACTGTACAGGGCGACCACATTTGGGAAGGACTGGCTAGGTTGGACCGTACAGGGCGACCACAGGGGGGAAGGACTGGCTAGGTTGGACTATACAGGGCGACCACAGGGGGGAAGGACTGGCTAGGTTGGACCGTACAGGGCGACCACAGGAGAAGAGGGGGAAGGACTGACTAGGTTGGACTGTACAGGGCGACCACAGGAGAAGAGGGGAAGGACTGGCTAGGTTGGACTGTACAGGGCGACCACAGGAGAAGAGGGGGAAGGACTGGCTAGGTTGGACTGTACAGGGCGACCACAGGAGAAGAGGGTGAAGGACTGACTAGGTTGGACTGTACAGGGCGACCACAGGAGAAGAGGGGAAGGACTGGCTAGGTTGGACTGTACAGGGCGACCACAGGAGAAGAGGGGAAGGACTGGCTAGGTTGGACTGTACAAGGCGACCACAGGGGGGAAGGACTGGCTAGGTTGGACTGTACAGGGCGACCACAGGGGGGAAGGACTGGCTAGGTTGGACTGTACAGGGCGACCACATTAGGGAAGGACTGGCTAGGTTGGACCGTACAGGGCGACCACAGGGGGGAAGGACTGGCTAGGTTGGACTATACAGGGCGACCACAGGGGAGAAGGACTGGCTAGGTTGGACCGTACAGGGCGACCACAGGAGAAGAGGGGGAAGGACTGACTAGGTTGGACTGTACAGGGCGACCACAGGAGAAGAGGGGAAGGACTGGCTAGGTTGGACTGTACAGGGCGACCACAGGAGAAGAGGGGGAAGGACTGACTAGGTTGGACTGTACAAGGCGACCACAGGAAGAGAGGGGAAGGACTGGCTAGGTTGGACTGTAAAGGGCGACCACAGGAGAAGAGGGGGAAGGACTGACTAGGTTGGACTGTACAGGGCGACCACAGGGGGGGAAGGACTGGCTAGGTTGGACTGTACAGGGCGACCACAGGGCGGAAGGACTGGCTAGTTTGGACTGTACAGGGCGACCACAGGGGGGGAAGGACTGGCTAGGTTGGACTGTACAGGGCGACCACAGGGGGGAAGGACTGCTAGGTTGGACTGTACAGGGCGACCACAGGAGAAGACGGGAAGGACTGGCTAGGTTGGACTGTACAGGGCGACCACAGGGGGGGAAGGACTGGCTAGGTTGGACCGTACAGGGCGACCACAGGGGGGGAAGGACTGGCTAGGTTGGACTGTACAGGGCGACCACAGGGGGGAAGAACTGGCTAGGTTGGACTGTACAGGGCGACCACAGGGGGGAAGGACTGGCTAGGTTGGACCGTACAGGGCGACCACAGGAGAAAAGGGGAAGGACTGGCTAGGTTGGACTGTACAGGGCGACCACAGATGGGAAGGACTTGCTAGGTTGGACTGTACAAGGCGACCACAGGGGGGAAGGACTGGCTAGGTTGGACTGTACACGGCGACCACAGGGGGGGCTGGACTGGTTAGGTTTGACTGTATAGGGCGACCACAGAGGGGAAGGACTGGTTAGGTTGGACTGTACAAGGCGACCACAGCAGAAGAGGGGAAGGACTGGCGAGGTTGGACTGTACAGGGCGACCACAGGGGGGGAAGGACTGGCTAGGTTGGACTGTACAGGGCGACCACAGGGGCGGAAGGACTGGCTAGGTTGGACTGTACAGGGCGACCACAGGGGGGGAAGGACTGGCTAGGTTGGACTGTACATGGCGACCACAGGGCGGAAGGACTGGCTAGTTTGGACTGTACAGGGCGACCACAGGGGGGGAAGGACTGGCTAGGTTGGACTGTACAGGGCGACCACAGGGGGGAAGGACTGGCTAGGTTGGACTGTACAGGGCGACCACAGGAGAAGAGGGGAAGGACTGGCTAGGTTGGACTGTACAGGGCTTCCACAGGAGAAGAGGGGAAGGACTGGCTAGGTTGGACTGTACAGGGCGACCACAGGAGAAGAGGGGAAGGACTGGCTAGGTTGGACTGTACAGGGCGACCACAGGAGAAGAGGGGAAGGGCTGGCTAGGTTGGACTGTACAATGCGACCACAGGAGAAGAGGGGAAGGACTGGCTAGGTTGGACTGTACAGGGCGACCACAGGAGAAGAGGGGAAGGACTGGCTAGGTTGGACTGTACAGGGCGACCACAGGAGAAGAGGGGAAGGACTGGCTAGGTTGGACTGTACAGGGCGACCACAGGAGAAGAGGGGAAGGACTGGCTAGGTTGGACTGTACAAGGCGACCACAGGGGGGAAGGACTGGCTAGGTTGGACTGTACAGGGCGACCACAGGGGGGAAGGACTGGCTAGGTTGGACTGTACAGGGCGACCACATTTGGGAAGGACTGGCTAGGTTGGACCGTACAGGGCGACCACAGGGGGGAAGGACTGGCTAGGTTGGACTATACAGGGCGACCACAGGGGGGAAGGACTGGCTAGGTTGGACCGTACAGGGCGACCACAGGAGAAGAGGGGGAAGGACTGACTAGGTTGGACTGTACAGGGCGACCACAGGAGAAGAGGGGAAGGACTGGCTAGGTTGGACTGTACAGGGCGACCACAGGAGAAGAGGGGGAAGGACTGGCTAGGTTGGACTGTACAGGGCGACCACAGGAGAAGAGGGTGAAGGACTGACTAGGTTGGACTGTACAGGGCGACCACAGGAGAAGAGGGGAAGGACTGGCTAGGTTGGACTGTACAGGGCGACCACAGGAGAAGAGGGGAAGGACTGGCTAGGTTGGACTGTACAAGGCGACCACAGGGGGGAAGGACTGGCTAGGTTGGACTGTACAGGGCGACCACAGGGGGGAAGGACTGGCTAGGTTGGACTGTACAGGGCGACCACATTAGGGAAGGACTGGCTAGGTTGGACCGTACAGGGCGACCACAGGGGGGAAGGACTGGCTAGGTTGGACTATACAGGGCGACCACAGGGGGGAAGGACTGGCTAGGTTGGACCGTACAGGGCGACCACAGGAGAAGAGGGGGAAGGACTGACTAGGTTGGACTGTACAGGGCGACCACAGGAGAAGAGGGGAAGGACTGGCTAGGTTGGACTGTACAGGGCGACCACAGGAGAAGAGGGGGAAGGACTGACTAGGTTGGACTGTACAAGGCGACCACAGGAAGAGAGGGGAAGGACTGGCTAGGTTGGACTGTAAAGGGCGACCACAGGAGAAGAGGGGGAAGGACTGACTAGGTTGGACTGTACAGGGCGACCACAGGGGGGGAAGGACTGGCTAGGTTGGACTGTACAGGGCGACCACAGGGCGGAAGGACTGGCTAGTTTGGACTGTACAGGGCGACCACAGGGGGGGAAGGACTGGCTAGGTTGGACTGTACAGGGCGACCACAGGGGGGAAGGACTGCTAGGTTGGACTGTACAGGGCGACCACAGGAGAAGACGGGAAGGACTGGCTAGGTTGGACTGTACAGGGCGACCACAGGGGGGGAAGGACTGGCTAGGTTGGACCGTACAGGGCGACCACAGGGGGGGAAGGACTGGCTAGGTTGGACTGTACAGGGCGACCACAGGGGGGAAGAACTGGCTAGGTTGGACTGTACAGGGCGACCACAGGGGGGAAGGACTGGCTAGGTTGGACCGTACAGGGCGACCACAGGAGAAAAGGGGAAGGACTGGCTAGGTTGGACTGTACAGGGCGACCACAGATGGGAAGGACTTGCTAGGTTGGACTGTACAAGGCGACCACAGGGGGGAAGGACTGGCTAGGTTGGACTGTACACGGCGACCACAGGGGGGGCTGGACTGGTTAGGTTTGACTGTATAGGGCGACCACAGAGGGGAAGGACTGGTTAGGTTGGACTGTACAAGGCGACCACAGCAGAAGAGGGGAAGGACTGGCGAGGTTGGACTGTACAGGGCGACCACAGGGGGGGAAGGACTGGCTAGGTTGGACTGTACAGGGCGACCACAGGGGCGGAAGGACTGGCTAGGTTGGACTGTACAGGGCGACCACAGGGGGGGAAGGACTGGCTAGGTTGGACTGTACATGGCGACCACAGGGCGGAAGGACTGGCTAGTTTGGACTGTACAGGGCGACCACAGGGGGGGAAGGACTGGCTAGGTTGGACTGTACAGGGCGACCACAGGGGGGAAGGACTGGCTAGGTTGGACTGTACAGGGCGACCACAGGAGAAGACTGGAAGGACTGGCTAGGTTGGACCGTACAGGGCGACCACAGGGGGGGAAGGACTGGCTAGGTTGGACCGTACAGGGCGACCACAGGGGGGGAAGGACTGGCTAGGTTGGACTGTACAGGGCGCCCACAGGGGGAAGTACAGGCTAGGTTGGACTGTACAGGGCGACCACAGGGGGGAAGGACAGGCTAGGTTGGACCGTACAGGGCGACCACAGGAGAAGAGGGGAAGGACTGGCTAGGTTGGACTGTACAGGGCTTCCACAGGAGAAGAGGGGAAGGACTGGCTAGGTTGGACTGTACAGGGGGACCACAGGAGAAGAGGGGAAGGACTGGCTAGGTTGGACTGTACAGGGCGACTACAGGAGAAGAGGGGAAGGACTGGCTAGGTTGGACTGTACAATGCGACCACAGGAGAAGAGGGGAAGGACTGGCTAGGTTGGACTGTACAGGGCGACCACAGGAGAAGAGGGGAAGGACTGGCTAGGTTGGACTGTACAGGGCGACCACAGGAGAAGAGGGGAAGGACTGGCTAGGTTGGACTGTACAGGGCGACCACAGGAGAAGAGGGGAAGGACTGGCTAGGTTGGACTGTACAGGGCGACCACAGGAGAAGAGGGGAGGGACTGGCTAGGTTGGACTGTACAAGGCGACCACAGGGGGGAAGGACTGGCTAGGTTGGACTGTACAGGGCGACCACAGGGGGGAAGGACTGGCTAGGTTGGACTGTACAGGGCGACCACATTTGGGAAGGACTGGCTAGGTTGGACCGTACAGGGCGACCACAGGGGGGAAGGACTGGCTAGGTTGGACTATACAGGGCGACCACAGGGGGGAAGGACTGGCTAGGTTGGACCGTACAGGGCGACCACAGGAGAAGAGGGGGAAGGACTGACTAGGTTGGACTGTACAGGGCGACCACAGGAGAAGAGGGGAAGGACTGGCTAGGTTGGACTGTACAGGGAGACCACAGGAGAAGAGGGGGAAGGACTGACTAGGTTGGACTGTACAAGGCGACCACAGGAGAAGAGGGGAAGGACTGGCTAGGTTGGACTGTAAAGGGCGACCACAGGAGAAGAGGGGGAAGGACTGACTAGGTTGGACTGTACAGGGCGACCACAGGGCGTAAGGACTGGCTAGTTTGGACTGTACAGGGCGACCACAGGGGGGGAAGGACTGGCTAGGTTGGACTGTACAGGGCGACCACAGGGGGGAAGGACTGCTAGGTTGGACTGTACAGTGCGACCACAGGAGAAGACGGGAAGGACTGGCTAGGTTGGACCGTACAGGGCGACCACAGGGGGGGAAGGACTGGCTAGGTTGGACCATACAGGGCGACCACAGGGGGGGAAGGACTGGCTAGGTTGGACTGTACAGGGCGACCACAGGGGGGAAGAACTGGCTAGGTTGGACTGTACAGGGCGACCACAGGGGGGAAGGACTGGCTAGGTTGGACCGTACAGGGCAACCACAGGAGAAAAGGGGAAGGACTGGCTAGGTTGGACTGTACAGGGCGACCACAGATGGGAAGGACTGGCTAGGTTGGACTGTACAAGGCGACCACAGGGGGGAAGGACTGGCTAGGTTGGACTGTATAGGGCGACCACAGGGGGGAAGGACTGGCTAGGTTGGACCGTACAGGGTGACCACAGGGGGGGAAGGACTGGCTAGGTTGGACTATACAGGGAGACCACAGGAGAAGAGGGGGAAGGACTGACTAGGTTGGACTGTACAGGGCGACCACAGGGGGGGAAGGAATGGCTAGGTTGGACTGTACAGGGCGACCACAGGGGGGGGGGAAGGACTGGCTAGGTTGGACCGTACAAGGCGACCACAGGGGGGGAAGGACTGGCTAGGTTGGACCGTACAGGGCGACCACAGGGGGGGAAGGACTGGCTAGGTTGGACCGTACAGGGCGACCACAGGGGGGGAAGGACTGGCTAGGTTGGACCGTACAGGGCGACCACAGGGGGGGAAGGACTGGCTAGCTTGGACTGTACAGAAGCAGAAGTAGTGAACCACTCTGGAAACTCCGTGGAACTGCCAGAAGAAATGAAGCTCCGCCTCTTCAGAACTTGTCCAACCTTTCATCAGGCTCCGACCCTACAGAGTTAGAACCCTGATCCTCTGACAAACGTTTACCGGTTACATGTACTGGAGAATAACGGACAACATCCATCATTACGTTTACCGGTTACATGTACTGGAGAATAACGGACAACGTCCATCATTAAAATCTTTATGGAATGTAGATCTTTTACAGAGAAGTTGGACAAGCCGTTCCTCTTTAACAGGTTCACTTCACAGGACCCACCATCTACCCAGGACCCACCATCTACCCAGGACCCACCATCTACCCAGGACCCACCATCTACCCAGGACCCACCATCTACCCAGGACCCACCATCTACCCAGGACAGGACCCACCATCTACCCAGTACCCACCATCTACCCAGGACCCACCATCTACCCAGGACCCACCATCTACCCAGGACCCACCATCTACCCAGGACCCACCATCTACCCAGGACCCACCATCTACCCAGGACCCACCATCTACCCAGGACAGGACCCACCATCTACCCAGGACCCACCATCTACCCAGGACCCACCATCTACCCAGGACCCACCATCTACCCAGGACCCACCATCTACCCAGGACCCACCATCGACCCAGGACCCACCATCTACCCAGTACCCCCCATCTACCCAGGACCCACCATCTACCCAGGACCCACCATCTACTCAGGACCCACCATCTACCCAGGACCCACCATCTACCCAGGACCCACCATCTACCCAGGACCCACCATCTACCCAGGACCCACCATCTACCCAGGACAGGACCCACCATCTACCCAGTACCCACCATCTACCCAGGACCCACCATCTACCCAGTACCCACCATCTACCCAGGACAAACCATCTACCCAGGACCCACCATCTACCCAGGACAGGACCGACTATCTACCCAGGACCTACCATCTACCCAGGACCCACCATCTACCCAGTACCCACCATCTACCCAGGACCCACCATCTACCCAGGACCCACCATCTACCCAGGACAGGACCCACCATCTACCCAGGACCCACCATCTACCCAGGACCCTCCATCTACCCAGTACCCACCATCTACCCAGGACCCACCATCTACCCAGGACAGGACCCACCATCTACCCAGGACCCACCATCTACCCAGGACCCACCATCTACCCAGGACCCACCATCTACCCAGGACCCACCATCTACCCAGGACAGGACCCACCATCTACCCAGGACCCACCATCTACCCAGGACCCACCATCTACCCAGGACCCACCATCTACCCAGGACCCACCATCTACCCAGGACCCACCATCTACCCAGGACCCACCATCTACCCAGGACCCCCCATCTACCCAGGACCCACCATCTACCCAGGACAGGACCCACCATCTACCCAGGACCCACCATCTACCCAGGACCCACCATCTACTCAGGACCCACCATCTACCCAGGACCCACCATCTACCCTGGACCCACCATCTACCCAGGACCCACCATCTACCCAGGACCCACCATCTACCCAGGACAGGACCCACCATCTACCCAGGACCCACCATCTACCCAGGACCCACCATCTACCCAGGACCCACCATCTACCCAGGATCCACCATCTACCCAGGACCCAACATCTACCCAGGAAAGGACCCACCATCTACCCAGGACCCACCATCTACCCAGGACCCACCATCTACCCAGGACCCACCATCTACCCAGGACCCACCATCTACCCAGGACCCACCATCTACCCAGGACAGGACCCACCATCTACCCAGGACCCACCATCTACCCAGGACCCACCATCTACCCAGGACCCACCATCTACCTAGGACCCACCATCTACCCAGGACCCACCATCTACCCAGGACCCACCATCTACCCAGGACCCACCATCTACCCAGGACAGGACCCACCATCTACCCAGGACCCACCATCTACCCAGGACCCCCCATCTACCCAGGACCCACCATCTACCCAGGACCCACCATCTACCCAGGACCCACCATCTACCCAGGACCCACCATCTACCCAGGACCCACCATCTACCCAGGACCCACCATCTACCCAGGACCCACCATCTACCCAGGACCCACCATCTACGCAGGACCCACCATCTACCCAGGACCCACCATCTACCCAGGACCCACCATCTACCCAGGACCCACCATCTACACAGGACCCAGCATCTACCCAGGACCCACCATCTACGCAGGCCAGCAGACAGGTGTGAAGGTACTACTACCAACAGTAGACAGGTGTGTTATGAAGGTACTGCCAAATGTTTAAGGTGAGTCAGGCTGCAATCCGTCTGACTACAATACAAAGAGATAATCCTGGGTTTAATTAGTCATGTAATTCGTCTGTTTTTACTGCAACTCTCCACAACAACGTCATCTGGAAGTGGGCCCTGCACTGTTCCGGTTTTAACCCTGTCTACACTAACGCCCCCATTATAATACAACCATTAAAGGGTGTAATTGTTGTCCCGAACAAACAGCCTGTCTTCTGACTGCTACGGTAACAGTCTCCTGTCTTCTGACTGCTACGGTAACAGTCGCCTGTAATCTGACTGCTACGGTAACAGTCGCTTGTCTTCTGAATGTGATGGTAACAGTCGCCTGTCCTCTGACTGCTACGGTAACAGTCGCCTGTCTCCTGACTGCTACGGTAACAGTCGCCTGTAATCTGACTGCTACGGTAACAGTCGCTTGTCTTCTGAATGTGATGGTAACAGTCGCCTGTCCTCTGACTGCTACGGTAACAGTCGCCTGTCTTCTGATTGCTACAGTAACAGTCGCCTGTCTCCTGACTGCTACGGTAACAGTCGCCTGTCTCCTGACTGCTACAGTAACAGTCGCCTGTCTTCTGATTGCTACGGTAACAGTCGCCTGTCTCCTGACTGCTACGGTAACAGTCGCCTGTCTTCTGACTGCTACAGTAACAGTCGCCTGTCTTCTGATTGCTACGGTAACAGTCGCCTGTCTTCTGATTGCTACGGTAACAGTCGCCTGTCTTCTGACTGATACGGCAACAGTCGTCTGTCTTCTGACTGCTACGGTAACAGTCGTCTGTCTTCTGATTGCTACGGTAACAGTCGTCTGTCTTCTGATTGCTACGGTAACAGTCGCCTGTCCTCTGACTGATACGGTAACAGTCGCCTGTCGTCTGACTGTGATGGTAACAGTCGCATGTCTTCTGATTGCTACGGTAACAGTCGCCTGTCTTCTGATTGCTACGGTAACAGTCGCCTGTCTTCTGACTGCTACGGTAACAGTCGCCTGTCTTCTGATTGCTACGGTAACAGTCGCCTGTCTTCTGATTGCTACGGTAACAGTCGCCTGTCTACTGACTGCTACGGTAACAGTCGCCTGTCTTCTGACTGCTACGGTAACAGTCGCCTGTCTTCTGACTGCTACGGTAACAGTCGCCTGTCTTCTGACTGCTACGGTAACAGTCGCCTGTCTTCTGACTGCTACGGTAACAGTCTCCTGTCCTCTGACTGCTACGGTAACAGTCGCCTGTCTTCTGATTGCTACGGTAACAGTCGCCTGTCTTCTGATTGCTACGGTAACAGTCGCCTGTCTTCTGATTGCTACGGTAACAGTCGCCTGTCTTCTGATTGCTACGGTAACAGTCGCCTGTCTTCTGATTGCTACGGTAACAGTCGCCTGTCTTCTGATTGCTACGGTAACAGTCGCCTGTCTCCTGACTGCTACGGTAACAGTCGCCTGTCTTCTGATTGCTACGGTAACAGTCGCCTGTCTTCTGATTGCTACGGTAACAGTCGCTTGTCTTCTGATTGCTACGGTAACAGTCACATGTCTTCTGACTGCTACGGTAACAGTCGCCTGTCTTCTGATTGCTACGGTAACAGTCGCCTGTCTTCTGATTGCTACGGTAACAGTCGCCTGTCCTCTGACTGCTACGGTAACAGTCGCCTGTCTTCTGATTGCCACGGTAACAGTCGCCTGTCTTCTGATTGCTACGGTAACAGTCGCCTGTCTTCTGATTGCTACGGTAACAGTCGCCTGTCTTCTGATTGCTACGGTAACAGTCGCCTGTCTTCTGATTGCTACGGTAACAGTCTCCTGTCCTCTGACTGCTACGGTAACAGTCGCCTGTCTTCTGATTGCCACGGTAACAGTCGCCTGTCTTCTGATTGCTACGGTAACAGTCGCCTGTCTTCTGACTGATACGGTAACAGTCGCCTGTCCTCTGACTGTGATGGTAACAGTCGCTTGTCTTCTGACTGCTACGGTAACAGTCTCCTGTCCTCTGACTGCTACGGTAACAGTCGCCTGTCTTCTGATTGCCACGGTAACAGTCGCCTGTCTTCTGATTGCTACGGTAACAGTCGCCTGTCTTCTGATTGCTACGGTAACAGTCGCCTGTCTTCTGATTGCTACGGTAACAGTCGCCTGTCTTCTGATTGCTACGGTAACAGTCGCCTGTCTTCTGATTGCTACGGTAACAGTCGCCTGTCTACTGACTGCTACGGTAACAGTCGCCTGTCTTCTGACTGCTACGGTAACAGTCGCCTGTCTTCTGACTGCTACGGTAACAGTCGCCTGTCTTCTGACTGCTACGGTAACAGTCGCCTGTCTTCTGACTGCTACGGTAACAGTCTCCTGTCCTCTGACTGCTACGGTAACAGTCGCCTGTCTTCTGATTGCCACGGTAACAGTCGCCTGTCTTCTGATTGCTACGGTAACAGTCGCCTGTCTTCTGATTGCTACGGTAACAGTCGCCTGTCTTCTGATTGCTACGGTAACAGTCGCCTGTCTTCTGATTGCTACGGTAACAGTCTCCTGTCCTCTGACTGCTACGGTAACAGTCGCCTGTCTTCTGATTGCCACGGTAACAGTCGCCTGTCTTCTGATTGCTACGGTAACAGTCGCCTGTCTTCTGACTGATACGGTAACAGTCGCCTGTCCTCTGACTGTGATGGTAACAGTCGCTTGTCTTCTGACTGCTACGGTAACAGTCTCCTGTCCCCTGACTGCTACGGTAACAGTCGCC
>NW_026601295.1:0-60843 GCF_029448725.1 Salvelinus fontinalis
ATATGATAGTGGTAGAGGGGTGGTAGATGTTTAGTCTCCCTTGTGGCTCTAATCTGATAGTGGGGTGGTGGATGTCTTGTCTCCTTTATGACTCTAATCTGATAGTGGTAATGGGGTGGTAGATGTCTAGTCTCCCTAATGGCTCTAATCTGATAGTGGTAGTGGGGTGGTAGATGTCTAGTCTCCCTTATGGCTATAATCTGATAGTGGTAGTGGGATGGTAGCTGTCTAGTCTCCCTTATGGCTCTAAATTTATAGTGGTAGTGGGGTGGTAGATGTCTAGTCTCCCTTATGGCTCTAATCTGGTAGTGGTAGTTTGGTGGTAGATGTCTAGTCTCCCTTGTGGCTCTAATCTGATAGTGGTAGTGGGGTGGTAGATGTCTAGTCTCCATTATGGCTCTAATCTGATAGTGGTAGTGGGGTGGTAGATGTCTAGTCTCCCTTATGGCTCTAATCTGATAGTGGTAGTGGGTTGGTAGATGTCTAGTCTCCCTTATGGCTCTAATTTGATAGTGGTAGTGGGGTGGTAGATGTCTAGTCTCCCTTATGGCTCTAATCTGATAGTGGTAGTGGGGTGGTAGATGTCTAGTCTCCATTATGTCTCTAATCTAATAGTGGTAGTGGGGTGGTAGATGTCTAGTCTCACTTATGGCTATAATCTGATAGTGGTAGTGGGGTGGTAGCTGTCTAGTCTCCCTTATGGCTCTAAATTTATAGTGGTAGAGGGTGGTAGATGTCTAGTCTCCCTTATGGCTCTAATATGGTAGTGGTAGTGGGGTGGTAGATGTCTAGTCTCCCTTATGGCTCTAATCTGGTAGTGGTAGTGGGGTGGTAGATGTCTAGTCTCCCTTATGGCTCTAATCTGATAGTGGTAGTGTGGTGGTAGATGTCTAGTCTCCCCTGTGGCTATAATCTGATAGTGGTAGTGGGGTGGTAGATGTCTAGTCTCCATTATGGCTATAATCTGATAGTGGTAGTGGGGTGGTAGCTGTCTAGTCTCCCTTATGGCTCTAAATTTATAGTGGTAGTGGGGTGGTAGATGTCTAGTCTCCCTTATGGCTCTAATCTGGTAGTGGTAGTGGGGTGGTAGATGTCTAATCTCCCTTATGGCTCTAATCTGATAGTGGTAGTGTGGTGGTAGATGTCTAGTCTCCCTTGTGGCTCTAATCTGATAGTGGTAGTGGGGTGGTAGATGTCTAGTCTCCATTATGGCTCTAATCTGATAGTGGTAGTGGGGTGGTAGATGTCTAGTCTCCCTTATGGCTCTAATCTGATAGTGGTAGTGGGTTGGTAGATGTCTAGTCTCCCTTATGGCTCTAATTTGATAGTGGTAGTGGGGTGGTAGATGTCTAGTCTCCCTTGTGGCTCTAATATGGGAGTGGTAGTGGGGTGGTAGATGTCTAGACTCCCTTATGGCTCTAATCTGATAGTGGTAGTGGGGTGGTAGATGTCTAGTCTCCCTTATGGCTCTAATTTGATAGTGGTCGTGGGGTGGTAGATGTCTAGTCTCCCTTATGGCTCTAATCTGGTAGTGGTAGTGGGGTGGTAGATGTCTAGTCTCCCTTATGGCTCTAATTTGATAGTGGTAGTGTGGTGGTAGATGTCTAGTCTCCCTTGTGGCTCTAATCTGATAGTGGTAGTGGGGTGGTAGATGTCTAGTCTCCATTATGGCTCTAATCTGATAGTGGTAGTGGGGTGGTAGATGTCTAGTCTCCATTATGGCTCTAATCTGATAGTGGTATTGGGGTGGTAGATGTCTAGCCTCCCTTATGGCTTTAATCTGGTAGTGGTAGTGGGGTGGTAGATGTCTAGTCTCCCTTATGGCTCTAATCTGATAGTGGTAGTGGGGTGGTAGATGTCTAGTCTCCCTTATGGCTTTAATTTGAGAGTGGTAGTGGGTTGGTAGATGTCTAGTCTCCCTTATGGCTCTAATTTCATAGTGGTAGTGGGGTGGTAGATTTCTAGTCTCCCTTATGGCTCTAATATGATAGTGGTAGTGGGGTGGTAGATGTCTAGTCTCCCTTATGGCTTTAATTTGATAGTGGTAGTGGGGTGGTAGATGTCTAGTCTCCCTTATGGCTCTAATCTGATAGTGGTAATGGGGTGGTAGATGTCTAGTCTCTCTTATGGCTCTAATCTGATAGTGGTAATGGGGTGGTAGATGTCTAGACTCCCTTATGGTTCTAATCTGATTGTGGGTGGTATATGTCTAGTCTCACTTATGGCTCTAATCTGATAGTCGTAGTGGGCTGGTAGATGTCTAGTCTCCCTTATGGCTATAATCTGATAGTGGTAGTGGGGTAGTAGATGTCTAGTCTCCCTTATGGCTCTAATCTGATAGTGGTAGTGGGGTGGTAGATGTCTACACTCCCTTATGGCTCTAATCTGGTAGTGGTAGTGGGGTGGTAGATGTCTAGTCTCCCTTTTGGCTCTAATCTGGTAGTGGTAGTGGGGTGGTAGATGTCTAGTCTCCCTTATGGCTCTAATCTGATAGTGTGGTGGTAGATGTCTAGTCTCCTTTATGACTCTAATCTGATAGTGGTAGGGGGGTGGTAGATGTCTAGTCTCCATTATGGCTCTAATATGATAGTGGTAGAGGGGAAGTAGATGTTTAGTCTGCCTTGTGGCTCTAATCAGATATTGGGGTGGTGGATGTCTTGTCTCCTTTATGACTCTAATCTGATAGTGGTAGTGGGGTGGTAGCTGTCTAGTCTCCCTTATGGCTCTAAATTTATAGTGGTAGTGGGGTGGTAGGTGTCTAGTCTCCCTTATGGCTCTAATCTTATAGTGGTAGTGGGGTGGTAGGTGTCTAGTCTCCCTTATGGCTCTAATTTGATAGTGGTAGTGGGGTGGTAGATGTCTAGCCTCCCTAATGGCTCTATTTTGATAGTTGTAATGGGGTGGTAGATGTCTAGTCTCCCTTATGGCTCTAATCTGATAGTGGGGTGGTAGATGTCTAGTCTCCCTTATGGCTCTAATCTGATAGTGGTAGTGTGGTGGTAGATGTCTAGTCTCCCTTGTGGCTCTAATCTGATAGTGGTAGTGGGGTGGTAGATGTCTAGTCTCCCTTATGGCTCTAATCTGATAGTGGTAGTGGGGTGGTAGATGTCTAGTCTCCCTTATGGCTATAATCTGATAGTGGTAGTGGGGTGGTAGCTGTCTAGTCTCCCTTATGGCTCTAAATTTATAGTGGTAGTGGGGTGGTAGATGTCTAGTCTCCCTTGTGGCTCTAATCTGGTAGTGGTAGTGGGGTGGTAGATGTCTAGTCTCCCTTATGGCTCTAATCTGATAGTGGTAGTGTGGTGGTAGATGTCTAGTCTCCCTTGTGGCTCTAATCTGATAGTGGTAGTGGGGTGGTAGATGTCTAGTCTCCCTTATGGCTCTAATCTGATAGTGGGGTGGTAGATGTCTAGTCTCCCTTATGGCTCTAATCTGATAGTGGTAGTGGGGTGGTAGATGTCTAGTCTCCCTTATGGCTATAATCTGATAGTGGTAGTGGGGTGGTAGCTGTCTAGTCTCCCTTATGGCTCTAAATTTATAGTGGTAGTGGGGTGGTAGATGTCTAGTCTCCCTTGTGGCTCTAATCTGGTAGTGGTAGTGGGGTGGTAGATGTCTAGTCTCCCTTATGGCTCTAATCTGATAGTGGTAGTGTGGTGGTAGATGTCTAGTCTCCCTTGTGGCTCTAATCTGATAGTGGTAGTGGGGTGGTAGATGTCTAGTCTCCACTATGGCTCTAATCTGATAGTGGTAGTGGGGTGGTAGATGTCTAGTCTCCCTTATGGCTCTAATCTGATAGTGGTAGTGGGATGGTAGATGTCTAGTCTCCCTTATGGCTCTAATTTGATAGTGGTAGTGGGGTGGTAGATGTCTAGTCTCCCTTATGGCTCTAATCTGATAGTGGTAGTGTGGTGGTAGATGTCTAGTCTCCCTTGTGGCTCTAATCTGATAGTGGTAGTGGGGTGGTAGATGTCTAGTCTCCATTATGGCTCTAATCTGATAGTGGTAGTGGGGTGGTAGATGTCTAGTCTCCCTTATGGCTCTAATCTGATAGTGGTAGTGGAGTGGTAGCTGTCTAGTCTCCCTTATGGCTCTAAATTTATAGTGGTAGTGGGGTGGTAGATGTCTAGTCTCCCTTATGGCTCTAATCTGGTAGTGGTAGTGGGGTGGTAGATGTCTAGTCTCCCTTATGGCTCTAATCTGATAGTGGTAGTGTGGTGGTAGATGTCTAGTCTCCCTTGTGGCTCTAATCTGATAGTGGTAGTGGGGTGGTAGATGTCTAGTCTCCCTTATGGCTCTAATTTGATAGTGGTCGTGGGGTGGTAGATGTCTAGTCTCCCTTGTGGCTCTAATCTGATAGTTGTAGTGGGGTGGTAGATGTCTAGTCTCCCTTATGGCTCTAATCTGGTAGTGGTAGTTGGGTGGTAGATGTCTAGTCTCCCTTATGGCTCTAATCTGATAGTGGTAGTGGGGTGGTAGGTGTCTAGTCTCCCTTATGGCTCTAATCTTATAGTGGTAGTGGGGTGGTAGGTGTCTAGTCTCCCTTATGGCTCTAATTTGATAGTGGTAGTGGGGTGGTAGATGTCTAGCCTCCCTAATGGCTCTATTTTGATAGTTGTAATGGGGTGGTAGATGTCTAGTCTCCCTTATGGCTCTAATCTGATAGTGGGGTGGTAGATGTCTAGTCTCCCTTATGGCTCTAATCTGATAGTGGTAGTGTGGTGGTAGATGTCTAGTCTCCCTTGTGGCTCTAATCTGATAGTGGTAGTGGGGTGGTAGATGTCTAGTCTCCATTATGGCTCTAATCTGATAGTGGTAGTGGGGTGGTAGATGTCTAGTCTCCCTTATGGCTCTAATCTGATAGTGGTAGTGGGGTGGTAGATGTCTAGTCTCCCTTATGGCTATAATCTGATAGTGGTAGTGGGGTGGTAGCTGTCTAGTCTCCCTTATGGCTCTAAATTTATAGTGGTAGTGGGGTGGTAGATGTCTAGTCTCCCTTGTGGCTCTAATCTGGTAGTGGTAGTGGGGTGGTAGATGTCTAGTCTCCCTTATGGCTCTAATCTGATAGTGGTAGTGTGGTGGTAGATGTCTAGTCTCCCTTATGGCTCTAATTTGATAGTGGTAGTGGGGTGGTAGATGTCTAGCCTCCCTTATGGCTCTATTTTGATAGTTGTAATGGGGTGGTAGATGTCTAGTCTCCCTTATGGCTCTAATCTGATAGTGGGGTGGTAGATGTCTAGTCTCCTTTATTTATTTATTTTATTTTATTTTACCGTTATTTTACCAGGTAAGTTGACTGAGAACACGTTCTCATTTGCAGCAACGACCTGGGGAATAGTTACAGGGGAGAGGAGGGGGATGAATGAGCCAATTGTAAACTGGGGATTATTAGGTGACCATGATGGTTTGAGGGCCAGATTGGGAATTTAGCCAGGACACCGGGGTTAACACCCCTACTCTTACGATAAGTGCCATGGGATCTTTAATGACCTCAGAGAGTCAGCACACCCGTTTAACGTCCCATCCGAAAGACGGCACCCTACACAGGGCAGTGTCCCCAATCACTGCCCTGGGGCATTGGGATATTTTTTAGACCAGAGGAAAGAGTGCCTCCTACTGGCCCTCCAACACCACTTCCAGCAGCATCTGGTCTCCCATCCAGGGCCTGACCAGGACCAACCCTGCTTAGCTTCAGAAGCAAGCCAGTAGTGGTATGCAGGGTGGTATGGCTCTAATCTGATAGTGGTAGTGGGGTGGTAGATGTCTAGTCTCCATTATGGCTCTAATCTGATAGTGGTAGTGGGGTGGTAGATGTCTAGTCTCCCTTATGGCTCTAATCTGATAGTGGTAGTGGGTTGGTAGATGTCTAGTCTCCCTTATGGCTCTAATCTGATAGTGGTAGTGGGGTGGTAGATGTCTAGCCTCCCTTATGGCTCTAATTTGATAGTGGTAATGGGGTGGTAGATGTCTAGTCTCCCTTATGGCTCTAATCTGGTAGTGGTAGTGGGGTGGTAGATGTCTAGTCTCCATTATGGCTCTAATCTGGTAGTGGTAGTGGGGTGGTAGATGTCTAGTCTCCCTTATGGCTCTAATCTGGTAGTGGTAGTGTGGTGGTAGATGTTTAGTCTCCCTTGTGGCTCTCATCTGATAGTGGTAGTGGGGTGGTAGATGTCTAGTCTCCATTATGGCTCTAATCTGATAGTGGTAGTGGGGTGGTAGATGTCTAGTCTCCCTTATGGCTCTAATCTGATAGTGGTAGTGGGTTGGTAGATGTCTAGTCTCCCTTATGGCTCTAATTTGATAGTGGTAGTGGGGTGGTAGATGTCTAGCCTCCCTTATGGCTCTAATTTGATAGTGGTAATGGGGTGGTAGATGTCTAGTCTCCCTTATGGCTCTAATCTGATAGTGGGGTGGTAGATGTCTAGTCTCCCTTATGGCTCTAATCTGATAGTGGTAGTGGGGTGGTAGATGTCTAGTCTCCCTTATGGCTCTAATTTGATAGTGGTAGTGGGGTGGTAGATGTCTAGTCTCCCTTATGGCTCTAATCTGGTAGTGGTAGTGGGGTGGTAGATGTCTAGTCTCCCTTATGGCTCTAATCTGATAGTGGTAGTGTGGTGGTAGATGTCTAGTCTCCCTTGTGGCTCTAATCTGATAGTGGTAGTGGGGTGGTAGATGTCTAGTCTCCATTATGGCTCTAATCTTATAGTGGTGGTGGGGTGGTAGATGTCTAGTCTCCCTTATGGCTCGAATCTGATAGTGGGGTGGTAGATGTCTAGTCTCCCTTATGGTTCTAATCTGATAGTGGTAGTGGGGTGGTAGATGTCTAGTCTCCCTTATGGCTCTAATTTGATAGTGGGGTGGTAGATGTCTAGTCTCCCTTATGGCTCTAATCTGATAGTGGTAGTGGGGTGGTAGATGTCTAGTCTCCCTTATGGCTCTAATTTGATAGTGGTAGTGGGGTGGTAGATGTCTAGTCTCCCTTATGGCTCTAATCTGGTAGTGGTAGTGGGGTGGTAGATGTCTAGTCTCCCTTATGGCTCTAATCTGGTAGTGGTAGTGTGGTGGTAGATGTTTAGTCTCCCTTGTGGCTCTCATCTGATAGTGGTAGTGGGGTGGTAGATGTCTAGTCTCCATTATGGCTCTAATCTGATAGTGGTAGTGGGGTGGTAGATGTCTAGTCTCCCTTATGGCTCTAATCTGATAGTGGTAGTGGGTTGGTAGATGTCTAGTCTCCCTTATGGCTCTAATTTGATAGTGGTAGTGGGGTGGTAGATGTCTAGCCTCCCTTATGGCTCTAATTTGATAGTGGTAATGGGGTGGTAGATGTCTAGTCTCCCTTATGGCTCTAATCTGATAGTGGGGTGGTAGATGTCTAGTCTCCCTTATGGCTCTAATCTGATAGTGGTAGTGGGGTGGTAGATGTCTAGTCTCCCTTATGGCTCTAATTTGATAGTGGTAGTGGGGTGGTAGATGTCTAGTCTCCCTTATGGCTCTAATCTGGTAGTGGTAGTGGGGTGGTAGATGTCTAGTCTCCCTTATGGCTCTAATCTGATAGTGGTAGTGTGGTGGTAGATGTCTAGTCTCCCTTGTGGCTCTAATCTGATAGTGGTAGTGGGGTGGTAGATGTCTAGTCTCCATTATGGCTCTAATCTTATAGTGGTGGTGGGGTGGTAGATGTCTAGTCTCCCTTATGGCTCGAATCTGATAGTGGGGTGGTAGATGTCTAGTCTCCCTTATGGTTCTAATCTGATAGTGGTAGTGGGGTGGTAGATGTCTAGTCTCCCTTATGGCTCTAATTTGATAGTGGTAGTGGGGTGGTAGATGTCTAGTCTCCCTAATGGCTCTAATCTGGTAGTGGTAGTGGGGTGGTAGATGTCTAGTCTCCCTTATGGCTCTAATCTGATAGTGGTAGTGTGGTGGTAGATGTCCAGTCTCCCTTGTGGCTCTAATCTGATAGTGGTAGTGGGGTGGTAGATGTCTAGTCTCCATTATGGCTCTAATCTGATAGTGGTAGTGGGGTGGTAGATGTCTAGTCTCCCTTATGGCTCTAATCTGATAGTGGTAAGGGGTTGGTAGATGTCTAGTCTCCCTTATGGCTCTAATTTGATAGTGGTAGTGGGGTGGTAGATGTCTAGCCTCCCTTATGGCTCTAATTTGATAGTGGTAATGGGGTGGTAGATGTCTAGTCTCCCTTATGGCTCTAATCTGGTAGTGGTAGTGGGGTGGTAGATGTCTAGTCTCCCTTATGGCTCTAATCTGGTAGTGGTAGTGGGGTGGTAGATGTCTAGTCTCCCTTATGGCTCTAATCTGATAGTGGTAGTGTGGTGGTAGATGTCCAGTCTCCCTTGTGGCTCTAATCTGATAGTGGTAGTGGGGTGGTATATGTCTAGTCTCCATTATGGCTCTAATCTGATAGTGGTAGTGGGGTGGTAGATGTCTAGTCTCCCTTATGGCTCTAATCTGATAGTGGTAGGGGGTTGGTAGATGTCTAGTCTCCCTTATGGCTCTAATTTGATAGTGGTAGTGGGGTGGTAGATGTCTAGTCTCCCTTATGGCTCTAATCTGATAGTGGTAGTGGGGTGGTAGATGTCTAGTCTCCCTTATGGCTCTAATCTGATAGTGGTAGTGGGGTGGTAGATGTCTAGTCTCCCTTATGGCTCTAATCTGGTAGTGGTAGTGGGGTGGTAGATGTCTAGTCTCCCTTATGGCTCTAATCTGATAGTGGTGGTAGATGTCTAGTCTCCCTTGTGGCTCTAATCTGATAGTGGTAGTGGGGTGGTAGATGTCTAGTCTCCATTATGGCTCTAATCTGATAGTGGTAGTGGGGTGGTAGATGTCTAGTCTCCCTTATGGCTCTAATCTGATAGTGGGGTGGTAGATGTCTAGTCTCCCTTTATGGTTCTAATCTGATAGTGGTAGTGGGGTGGTAGATGTTTAGTCTCCCTTGTGGCTCTCATCTGATAGTGGTAGTGGGGTGGTAGATGTCTAGTCTCCATTATGGCTCTAATCTGATAGTGGTAGTGGGGTGGTAGATGTCTAGTCTCCCTTATGGCTCTAATCTGGTAGTGGTAGTGGGGTGGTAGATGTGTAGTCTCCCTTATGGCTCTAATCTGATAGTGGTAGTGTGGTGGTAGATGTCTAGTCTCCCTTGTGGCTCTAATCTGATAGTGGTAGTGGGGTGGTAGATGTCTAGTCTCCATTATGGCTCTAATCTTATAGTGGTGGTGGGGTGGTAGATGTCTAGTCTCCCTTATGGCTCTAATCTGATAGTGGGGTGGTAGATGTCTAGTCTCCCTTATGGTTCTAATCTGATAGTGGTAGTGGGGTGGTAGATGTCTAGTCTCCCTTATGGCTCTAATCTGATAGTGGTAGTGGGTTGGTAGATGTCTAGTCTCCCTTATGGCTCTAATTTGATAGTGGTAGTGGGGTGGTAGATGTCTAGCCTCCCTTATGGCTCTAATTTGATAGTGGTAATGGGGTGGTAGATGTCTAGTCTCTCTTATGGCTCTAATCTGATAGTGGGGTGGTAGATGTCTAGTCTCCCTTATGGCTCTAATCTGATAGTGGTAGTGGGGTGGTAAATGTCTAGTCTCCCTTATGGCTCTAATTTGATAGTGGTAGTGGGGTGGTAGATGTCTAGTCTCCCTTATGGCTCTAATCTGGTAGTGGTAGTGGGGTGGTAGATGTCTAGTCTCCCTTATGGCTCTAATCTGATAGTGGTAGTGTGGTGGTAGATGTCTAGTCTCTCTTGTGGCTCTAATCTGATAGTGGTAGTGGGGTGGTAGATGTCTAGTCTCCATTATGGCTCTAATCTTATAGTGGTGGTGGGGTGGTAGATGTCTAGTCTCCCTTATGGCTCGAATCTGATAGTGGGGTGGTAGATGTCTAGTCTCCCTTATGGTTATAATCTGATAGTGGTAGTGGGGTGGTAGATGTCTAGTCTCCCTTATGGCTCTAATTTGATAGTGGTAGTGGGGTGGTAGATGTCTAGTCTCCCTAATGGCTCTAATCTGGTAGTGGTAGTGGGTTGGTAGATGTCTAGTCTCCCTTATGGCTCTAATCTGATAGTGGTAGTGTGGTGGTAGATGTCCAGTCTCCCTTGTGGCTCTAATCTGATAGTGGTAGTGGGGTGGTAGATGTCTAGTCTCCATTATGGCTCTAATCTGATAGTGGTAGTGGGGTGGTAGATGTCTAGTCTCCCTTATGGCTCTAATCTGATAGTGGTAAGGGGTTGGTAGATGTCTAGTCTCCCTTATGGCTCTAATTTGATAGTGGTAGTGGGGTGGTAGATGTCTAGCCTCCCTTATGGCTCTAATTTGATAGTGGTAATGGGGTGGTAGATGTCTAGTCTCCCTTATGGCTCTAATCTGGTAGTGGTAGTGGGGTGGTAGATGTCTAGTCTCCCTTATGGCTCTAATCTGGTAGTGGTAGTGGGGTGGTAGATGTCTAGTCTCCCTTATGGCTCTAATCTGATAGTGGTAGTGTGGTGGTAGATGTCCAGTCTCCCTTGTGGCTCTAATCTGATAGTGGTAGTGGGGTGGTAGATGTCTAGTCTCCATTATGGCTCTAATCTGATAGTGGTAGTGGGGTGGTAGATGTCTAGTCTCCCTTATGGCTCTAATCTGATAGTGGTAGGGGGTTGGTAGATGTCTAGTTTCCCTTATGGCTCTAATTTGATAGTGGTAGTGGGGTGGTAGATGTCTAGTCTCCCTTATGGCTCTAATCTGATAGTGGTAGTGTGGTGGTAGATGTCTAGTCTCCCTTGTGGCTCTAATCTGATAGTGGTAGTGGGGTGGTAGATGTCTAGTCTCCATTATGGCTCTAATCTTATAGTGGTGGTGGGGTGGTAGATGTCTAGTCTCCCTTATGGCTCGAATCTGATAGTGGGGTGGTAGATGTCTAGTCTCCCTTATGGTTATAATCTGATAGTGGTAGTGGGGTGGTAGATGTCTAGTCTCCCTTATGGCTCTAATTTGATAGTGGTAGTGGGGTGGTAGATGTCTAGTCTCCCTAATGGCTCTAATCTGGTAGTGGTAGTGGGTTGGTAGATGTCTAGTCTCCCTTATGGCTCTAATCTGATAGTGGTAGTGTGGTGGTAGATGTCCAGTCTCCCTTGTGGCTCTAATCTGATAGTGGTAGTGGGGTGGTAGATGTCTAGTCTCCATTATGGCTCTAATCTGATAGTGGTAGTGGGGTGGTAGATGTCTAGTCTCCCTTATGGCTCTAATCTGATAGTGGTAAGGGGTTGGTAGATGTCTAGTCTCCCTTATGGCTCTAATTTGATAGTGGTAGTGGGGTGGTAGATGTCTAGCCTCCCTTATGGCTCTAATTTGATAGTGGTAATGGGGTGGTAGATGTCTAGTCTCCCTTATGGCTCTAATCTGGTAGTGGTAGTGGGGTGGTAGATGTCTAGTCTCCCTTATGGCTCTAATCTGGTAGTGGTAGTGGGGTGGTAGATGTCTAGTCTCCCTTATGGCTCTAATCTGATAGTGGTAGTGTGGTGGAAGATGTCCAGTCTCCCTTGTGGCTCTAATCTGATAGTGGTAGTGGGGTGGTAGATGTCTAGTCTCCATTATGGCTCTAATCTGATAGTGGTAGTGGGGTGGTAGATGTCTAGTCTCCCTTATGGCTCTAATCTGATAGTGGTAGGGGGTTGGTAGATGTCTAGTTTCCCTTATGGCTCTAATTTGATAGTGGTAGTGGGGTGGTAGATGTCTAGTCTCCCTTATGGCTCTAATCTGATAGTGGTAGTGGGGTGGTAGATGTCTAGTCTCCCTTATGGCTCTAATTTGATAGTGGTAGTGGGGTGGTAGATGTCTAGTCTCCCTTATGGCTCTAATCTGGTAGTGGTAGTGGGGTGGTAGATGTCTAGTCTCCCTTATGGCTCTAATCTGATAGTGGTAGTGTGGTGGTAGATGTCTAGTCTCCCTTGTGGCTCTAATCTGATAGTGGTAGTGGGGTGGTAGATGTCTAGTCTCCATTATGGCTCTAATCTGATAGTGGTAGTGGGGTGGTAGATGTCTAGTCTCCCTTATGGCTCTAATCTGATAGTGGTAGGGGGTTGGTAGATGTCTAGTTTCCCTTATGGCTCTAATTTGATAGTGGTAGTGGGGTGGTAGATGTCTAGTCTCCCTTATGGCTCAAATCTGATAGTGGTAGTGGGGTGGTAGATGTCTAGTCTCCCTTATGGCTCTAATTTGATAGTGGTAGTGGGGTGGTAGATGTCTAGTCTCCCTTATGGCTCTAATCTGGTAGTGGTAGTGGGGTGGTAGATGTCTAGTCTCCCTTATGGCTCTAATCTGATAGTGGTAGTGTGGTGGTAGATGTCTAGTCTCCCTTGTGGCTCTAATCTGATAGTGGTAGTGGGGTGGTAGATGTCTAGTCTCCATTATGGCTCTAATCTGATAGTGGTAGTGTGGTGGTAGATGTCTAGTCTCCCTTATGGCTCTAATCTGATAGTGGGGTGGTAGATGTCTAGTCTCCCTTATGGTTCTAATCTGATAGTGGTAGTGGGGTGGTAGATGTTTAGTCTCCCTTGTGGCTCTCATCTGATAGTGGTAGTGGGGTGGTAGATGTCTAGTCTCCATTATGGCTCTAATCTGATAGTGGTAGTGGGGTGGTAGATGTCTAGTCTCCCTTATGGCTCTAATCTGGTAGTGGTAGTGGGGTGGTAGATGTCTAGTCTCCCTTATGGCTCTAATCTGATAGTGGTAGTGTGGTGGTAGATGTCTAGTCTCCCTTGTGGCTCTAATCTGATAGTGGTAGTGGGGTGGTAGATGTCTAGTCTCCATTATGGCTCTAATCTTATAGTGGTGGTGGGGTGGTAGATGTCTAGTCTCCCTTATGGCTCTAATCTGATAGTGGGGTGGTAGATGTCTAGTCTCCCTTATGGTTCTAATCTGATAGTGGTAGTGGGGTGGTAGATGTCTAGTCTCCCTTATGGCTCTAATTTGATAGTGGTAGTGGGGTGGTAGATGTCTAGTCTCCCTTATGGCTCTAATCTGATAGTGGTAAGGGGTTGGTAGATGTCTAGTCTCCCTTATGGCTCTAATTTGATAGTGGTAGTGGGGTGGTAGATGTCTAGCCTCCCTTATGGCTCTAATTTGATAGTGGTAATGGGGTGGTAGATGTCTAGTCTCCCTTATGGCTCTAATCTGGTAGTGGTAGTGGGGTGGTAGATGTCTAGTCTCCCTTATGGCTCTAATTTGATAGTGGTAGTGGGGTGGTAGATGTCTAGTCTCCCTTATGGCTCTAATCTGATAGTGGTAGTGGGGTGGTAGATGTCTAGTCTCCCTTATGGCTCTAATTTGATAGTGGTAGTGGGGTGGTAGATGTCTAGTCTCCCTTATGGCTCTAATCTGGTAGTGGTAGTGCGGTGGTAGATGGCTAGTCTCCCTTAGGGCTCTAATCTGATAGTGGGGTGGTAGATGTCTAGTCTCCCTTATGGCTCTAATCTGATAGTGGTAGTGGGGTGGTAGATGTCTAGTCTCCCTTATGGCTCTAATTTGATAGTGGTAGTGGGGTGGTAGATGTCTAGTCTCCCTTATGGCTCTAATCTGGTAGTGGTAGTGGGGTGGTAGATGTCTAGTCTCCCTTATGGCTCTAATCTGATAGTGGTAGTGTGGTGGTAGATGTCTAGTCTCCCTTGTGGCTCTAATCTGATAGTGGTAGTGGGGTGGTAGATGTCTAGTCTCCATTATGGCTCTAATCTTATAGTGGTGGTGGGGTGGTAGATGTCTAGTCTCCCTTATGGCTCGAATCTGATAGTGGGGTGGTAGATGTCTAGTCTCCCTTATGGTTCTAATCTGATAGTGGTAGTGGGGTGGTAGATGTCTAGTCTCCCTTATGGCTCTAATTTGATAGTGGTAGTGGGGTGGTAGATGTCTAGTCTCCCTTATGGCTCTAATCTGATAGTGGGGTGGTAGATGTCTAGTCTCCCTTGTGGCTCTAATCTGATAGTGGTAGTGGGGTGGTAGATGTCTAGTCTCCATTATGGCTCTAATCTGATAGTGGTAGTGGGGTGGTAGATGTCTACTCTCCCTTATGGCTCTAATCTGATAGTGGGGTGGTAGATGTCTAGTCTCCCTTATGGTTCTAATCTGATAGTGGTAGTGGGGTGGTAGATGTTTAGTCTCCCTTGTGGCTCTCATCTGATAGTGGTAGTGGGGTGGTAGATGTCTAGTCTCCATTATGGCTCTAATCTGATAGTGGTAGTGGGGTGGTAGATGTCTAGTCTCCCTTATGGCTCTAATCTGATAGTGGTAGTGGGGTGGTAGATGTCTAGTCTCCCTTATGGCTCTAATTTGATAGTGGTAGTGGGGTGGTAGATGTCTAGTCTCCCTTATGGCTCTAATCTGGTAGTGGTAGTGGGGTGGTAGATGTCTAGTCTCCCTTATGGCTCTAATCTGATAGTGGTAGTGTGGTGGTAGATGTCCAGTCTCCCTTGTGGCTCTAATCTGATAGTGGTAGTGGGGTGGTAGATGTCTAGTCTCCATTATGGCTCTAATCTGATAGTGGTAGTGGGGTGGTAGATGTCTAGTCTCCCTTATGGCTCTAATCTGATAGTGGTAAGGGGTTGGTAGATGTCTAGTCTCCCTTATGGCTCTAATTTGATAGTGGTAGTGGGGTGGTAGATGTCTAGCCTCCCTTATGGCTCTAATTTGATAGTGGTAATGGGGTGGTAGATGTCTAGTGTCCCTTATGGCTCTAATCTGGTAGTGGTAGTGGGGTGGTAGATGTCTAGTCTCCCTTATGGCTCTAATCTGGTAGTGGTAGTGGGGTGGTAGATGTCTAGTCTCCCTTATGGCTCTAATCTGATAGTGGTAGTGTGGTGGTAGATGTCCAGTCTCCCTTGTGGCTCTAATCTGATAGTGGTAGTGGGGTGGTAGATGTCTAGTCTCCATTATGGCTCTAATCTGATAGTGGTAGTGGGGTGGTAGATGTTTAGTCTCCCTTATGGCTCTAATCTGATAGTGGTAGGGGGTTGGTAGATGTCTAGTCTCCCTTATGGCTCTAATTTGATAGTGGTAGTGGGGTGGTAGATGTCTAGTCTCCCTTATGGCTCTAATCTGATAGTGGTAGTGGGGTGGTAGATGTCTAGTCTCCATTATGGCTCTAATTTGATAGTGGTAGTGGGGTGGTAGATGTCTAGTCTCCCTTATGGCTCTAATCTGGTAGTGGTAGTGGGGTGGTAGATGTCTAGTCTCCCTTATGGCTCTAATCTGATAGTGGTAGTGTGGTGGTAGATGTCTAGTCTCCCTTGTGGCTCTAATCTGATAGTGGTAGTGGGGTGGTAGATGTCTAGTCTCCATTATGGCTCTAATCTGATAGTGGTAGTGGGGTGGTAGATGTCTAGTCTCCCTTATGGCTCTAATCTGATAGTGGTAGGGGGTTGGTAGATGTCTAGTTTCCCTTATGGCTCTAATTTGATAGTGGTAGTGGGGTGGTAGATGTCTAGTCTCCCTTATGGCTCAAATCTGATAGTGGTAGTGGGGTGGTAGATGTCTAGTCTCCCTTATGGCTCTAATTTGATAGTGGTAGTGGGGTGGTAGATGTCTAGTCTCCCTTATGGCTCTAATCTGGTAGTGGTAGTGGGGTGGTAGATGTCTAGTCTCCCTTATGGCTCTAATCTGATAGTGGTAGTGTGGTGGTAGATGTCTAGTCTCCCTTGTGGCTCTAATCTGATAGTGGTAGTGGGGTGGTAGATGTCTAGTCTCCATTATGGCTCTAATCTGATAGTGGTAGTGTGGTGGTAGATGTCTAGTCTCCCTTATGGCTCTAATCTGATAGTGGGGTGGTAGATGTCTAGTCTCCCTTATGGTTCTAATCTGATAGTGGTAGTGGGGTGGTAGATGTTTAGTCTCCCTTGTGGCTCTCATCTGATAGTGGTAGTGGGGTGGTAGATGTCTAGTCTCCATTATGGCTCTAATCTGATAGTGGTAGTGGGGTGGTAGATGTCTAGTCTCCCTTATGGCTCTAATCTGGTAGTGGTAGTGGGGTGGTAGATGTCTAGTCTCCCTTATGGCTCTAATCTGATAGTGGTAGTGTGGTGGTAGATGTCTAGTCTCCCTTGTGGCTCTAATCTGATAGTGGTAGTGGGGTGGTAGATGTCTAGTCTCCATTATGGCTCTAATCTTATAGTGGTGGTGGGGTGGTAGATGTCTAGTCTCCCTTATGGCTCTAATCTGATAGTGGGGTGGTAGATGTCTAGTCTCCCTTATGGTTCTAATCTGATAGTGGTAGTGGGGTGGTAGATGTCTAGTCTCCCTTATGGCTCTAATTTGATAGTGGTAGTGGGGTGGTAGATGTCTAGTCTCCCTTATGGCTCTAATCTGATAGTGGTAAGGGGTTGGTAGATGTCTAGTCTCCCTTATGGCTCTAATTTGATAGTGGTAGTGGGGTGGTAGATGTCTAGCCTCCCTTATGGCTCTAATTTGATAGTGGTAATGGGGTGGTAGATGTCTAGTCTCCCTTATGGCTCTAATCTGGTAGTGGTAGTGGGGTGGTAGATGTCTAGTCTCCCTTATGGCTCTAATTTGATAGTGGTAGTGGGGTGGTAGATGTCTAGTCTCCCTTATGGCTCTAATCTGGTAGTGGTAGTGGGGTGGTAGATGTCTAGTCTCCCTTATGGCTCTAATCTGATAGTGGTAGTGTGGTGGTAGATGTCCAGTCTCCCTTGTGGCTCTAATCTGATAGTGGTAGTGGGGTGGTAGATGTCTAGTCTCCATTATGGCTCTAATCTGATAGTGGTAGTGGGGTGGTAGATGTCTAGTCTCCCTTATGGCTCTAATCTGATAGTGGTAAGGGGTTGGTAGATGTCTAGTCTCCCTTATGGCTCTAATTTGATAGTGGTAGTGGGGTGGTAGATGTCTAGCCTCCCTTATGGCTCTAATTTGATAGTGGTAATGGGGTGGTAGATGTCTAGTGTCCCTTATGGCTCTAATCTGGTAGTGGTAGTGGGGTGGTAGATGTCTAGTCTCCCTTATGGCTCTAATCTGGTAGTGGTAGTGGGGTGGTAGATGTCTAGTCTCCCTTATGGCTCTAATCTGATAGTGGTAGTGTGGTGGTAGATGTCCAGTCTCCCTTGTGGCTCTAATCTGATAGTGGTAGTGGGGTGGTAGATGTCTAGTCTCCATTATGGCTCTAATCTGATAGTGGTAGTGGGGTGGTAGATGTTTAGTCTCCCTTATGGCTCTAATCTGATAGTGGTAGGGGGTTGGTAGATGTCTAGTCTCCCTTATGGCTCTAATTTGATAGTGGTAGTGGGGTGGTAGATGTCTAGTCTCCCTTATGGCTCTAATCTGATAGTGGTAGTGGGGTGGTAGATGTCTAGTCTCCATTATGGCTCTAATTTGATAGTGGTAGTGGGGTGGTAGATGTCTAGTCTCCCTTATGGCTCTAATCTGGTAGTGGTAGTGGGGTGGTAGATGTCTAGTCTCCCTTATGGCTCTAATCTGATAGTGGTAGTGTGGTGGTAGATGTCTAGTCTCCCTTGTGGCTCTAATCTGATAGTGGTAGTGGGGTGGTAGATGTCTAGTCTCCATTATGGCTCTAATCTTATAGTGGTGGTGGGGTGGTAGATGTCTAGTCTCCCTTATGGCTCGAATCTGATAGTGGGGTGGTAGATGTCTAGTCTCCCTTATGGTTCTAATCTGATAGTGGTAGTGGGGTGGTAGATGTCTAGTCTCCCTTATGGCTCTAATTTGATAGTGGTAGTGGGGTGGTAGATGTCTAGTCTCCCTTATGGCTCTAATCTGATAGTGGGGTGGTAGATGTCTAGTCTCCCTTGTGGCTCTAATCTGATAGTGGTAGTGGGGTGGTAGATGTCTAGTCTCCATTATGGCTCTAATCTGATAGTGGTAGTCGGGTGGTAGATGTCTACTCTCCCTTATGGCTCTAATCTGATAGTGGGGTGGTAGATGTCTAGTCTCCCTTATGGTTCTAATCTGATAGTGGTAGTGGGGTGGTAGATGTTTAGTCTCCCTTGTGGCTCTCATCTGATAGTGGTAGTGGGGTGGTAGATGTCTAGTCTCCATTATGGCTCTAATCTGATAGTGGTAGTGGGGTGGTAGATGTCTAGTCTCCCTTATGGCTCTAATCTGATAGTGGTAGTGGGGTGGTAGATGTCTAGTCTCCCTTATGGCTCTAATCTGATAGTGGTAGTGGGGTGGTAGATTTTTCAGTCTCCCTTATGGCTCTAATCTGGTAGTGGTAGTGGGCTGGTAGATGTCTAGTCTCCCTTATGGCTCTAATTTGATAGTGGTAGTGGGGTGGTAGATGTCTAGTCTCCCTTATAGCTCTAATCTGATAGTGGTAGTGGGGTGGTAGCTGTCTAGTCTCCCTTATGGCTCTAATTTTATAGTGGTAGTGGGGTGGTAGATGTCTAGTCTCCCTTATGCCTCTAATCTGGCGGTGGTAGTGGGTTGGTAGATGTCTAGTCTCCCTTATGGCTTTAATCTGGTAGTGGTAGTGGGGTGGTAGATTTTTCAGTCTCCCTTATGGCTCTAATCTGGTAGTGGGAGTGGGCTGGTAGATGTCTAGTCTCCCTTATGGCTCTAATTTGATAGTGGTAGTGGGGTGGTAGATGTCTAGTCTCCCTTATGGCTCTAATTTGATAGTTGTAATGGGGTGGTTGATGTCTAGTCTCCCTTATGGCTCTAATCTGATAGTGGGGTGGTAGATGTCTAGTCTCCCCTATGGCTCTAATCTGAGAGTGGTAGTGGGGTGGTAGATGTCTAGTCTCCCTTATGGCTGTAATTTGATAGTGGTAGTGGGGTGGTAGATGTCTAGTCTCCCTTATGGCTCTAATTTGATAGTTGTAATGGGGTGGTTGATGTCTAGTCTCCCTTATGGCTCTAATCTGATAGTGGGGTGGTAGATGTCTAGTCTCCCCTATGGCTCTAATCTGAGAGTGGTAGTGGGGTGGTAGATGTCTAGTCTCCCTTATGGCTCTAATTTTATAGTGGTAGTGGGGTGGTAGATGTCTAGTATCCCTTGTGGCTCTAATCTGATAGTGGAAGTGGGGTGGTAGATGTCTAGTCTCCCTTAAGTCTCTAATCTGATAGTAGGGTGGTAGATATCTAGTCTCCCTTATGGCTCTAATCTGATAGTGGTAGTGGGGTGTTAGATGTCTAGCCTCCCTTATGGCTCTAA
Source organism: Salvelinus fontinalis (assembly GCF_029448725.1). Classification (NCBI taxonomy): domain Eukaryota; kingdom Metazoa; phylum Chordata; class Actinopteri; order Salmoniformes; family Salmonidae; genus Salvelinus; species Salvelinus fontinalis. Next base: position 19,150 of record NW_026601295.1, read on the forward strand.
TTTGATATTGGTAGTGGGGTGGTAGATGTCTACTCTCCCTTGTGGCTCTAATCTTATAGTGGTAGTGGGGTGGTAGATGTCTAGTCTCCATCATGGCTGTAATCTTATAGTGGTAGTGGGGTGGTAGATGTCTAGTCTCCATTATGGCTCTAATCTGATAGTGGTAGTGGGTTGGTAGATGTCTAGTCTCCCTTATGGCTCTAATTTGATAGTGGTAGTGGGTTGGTAGATGTCCTACTCCCTTATGGCTCAAATTTGATAGTGGTAGTTTGGGTGGTAGATGTCTAGTCTCCCTTATGGCTCTAATCTGATAGTGGTAATGGGGTGGTAGATGTCTAGTCTCCCTTATGGCTCTAATCTGATAGTGGTAGTGACGTGGTAGATGTCTAGTCTCACGTATGGCTCTAATCTGATAGTGGTAGTGGGGTGGTAGATGTCTAGTCTCCCTTATGGCTCTTATTTGATACTGGTAGTGGGGTGGTAGATGTCTAGTCTCCCTTATGGCACTAATCTGATAGTGGTAGTGGGGTGGTAGCTGTCTTGTCTCCATTATGGCTCTAATTTTATAGTGGTAGTGGGGTGGTAGATGTCTAGTCTCCCTTATGGCTCTAATTTGATAGTTGTAATGGGGTGGTAGATGTCTAGTCTCCCTTATGGCTCTAATCTGATATTTGGGTGGTAGCTGTCTTGTCTCCCTTATGGCTCTAATCTGATAGTGGTAGTGGGGTGGTAGATGTCTAGTCTCCCTTATGGCTCTAATTTGATAGTTGTAATGGGGTGTTAGATGTCTAGTCTCCCTTATGGCTCTAATTTGATATTGGTAGTGGGGTGGTAGATGTCTAGTCTCCCTTATGGCTCTAATTTGATAGTGGTAGTGGGGTGGTAGATGTCTAGTCTCCCTTATGGCTCTAATCTGATAGTGGTAGTGGGGTGGTAGCTGTCTAGACTCCCTTATGGCTCTAATTTTATAGTGGTAGTGGGGTGGTAGATGTCTAGTCTCCCTTATGCCTCTAATCTGGCGGTGGTAGTGGGTTGGTAGATGTCTAGTCTCCCTTATGGCTTTAATCTGATAGTGGTAGTGGGGTGGTTGATTTTTTAGTCTCCCTTATGGCTCTAATCTGGTAATGGTAGTGGGCTGGTAGATGTCTAGTCTCCCTTATGGCTCTAATTTGATAGTGGTAGTGGGGTGGTAGATGTCTAGTCTCCCTTATGGCTCTAATTTGATAGTTGTAATGGGGTGGTTGATGTCTAGTCTCCCTTATGGCTCTAATCTGATAGTGGGGTGGTAGATGTCTAGTCTCCCCTATGGCTCTAATCTGAGAATGGTAGTGGAGTGGTAGATGTCTAGTCTCCCTTATGGCTGTAATTTGATAGTGGTAGTGGGGTGGTAGATGTCTAGTATCCCTTGTGGCTCTAATCTGATAGTGGAAGTGGGGTGGTAGATGTCTAGTCTCCCTTATGGCTCTAATCTGATAGTAGGGTGGTAGATGTCTAGTCTCCCTTATGGCTCTAATCTGATAGTGGTAGTGGGGTGTTAGATGTCTAGTCTCCCTTATGGCTCTAATTTGATATTGGTAGTGGGGTGATAGATGTCTACTCTCCCTTGTGGCTCTAATCTTATAGTGGTAGTTGGGTGGTAGATGTCTAGTCTCCATTATGGCTGTAATCTTATAGTGGTAGTGGGGTGGTAGATGTCTAGTCTCCATTATGGCTCTAATCTGATAGTGGTAGTGGGTTGGTAGATGTCTAGTCTCCCTTATGGCTCAAATTTGATAGTGGTGGTGGGGTGGTAGATGTCTAGTCTCCCTTATGGCTCTAATCTGATAGTGGTAATGGGGTGGTAGATGTCTAGTCTCCCTTATGGCTCTAATCTGATAGTGGTAGTGACGTGGTAGATGTCTAGTCTCACGTATGGCTCTAATCTGATAGTGGTAGTGGGGTGGTAGCTGTCTTGTCTCCATTATGGCTCTAATTTTATAGTGGTAGTGGGGTGGTAGATGTCTAGTCTCCCTTATGGCTCTAATTTGATAGTTGTAATGGGGTGGTAGATGTCTAGTCTCCCTTATGGCTCTAATCTGATAGTGGGGTGGTAGCTGTCTTGTCTCCCTTATGGCTCTAATCTGATAGTGGTAGTGGGGTGGTAGATGTCTAGTCTCCCTTATGGCTCTAATTTGATAGTTGTAATGGGGTGTTAGATGTCTAGTCTCCCTTATGGCTCTAATTTGATATTGGTAGTGGGGTGGTAGATGTCTACTCTCCCTTGTGGCTCTAATCTTATAGTGGTAGTGGGGTGGTAGATGTCTAGTCTCCATTATGGCTCTAATCTTATAGTGGTAGTAGGGTGGTAGATGTCTAGTCTCCATTATGGCTGTAATCTGATAGTGGTAGTGGGTTGGTAGATGTCTAGTCTCCATTATGGCTCTAATTTGATAGTGGTAGTGGGTTGGTAGATGTCTACTCTCCCTTATGGCTCTAATCTGATAGTGGTAGTGACGTGGTAGATGTCTAGTCTCCCGTATGGCTCTAATCTGATTGTGGGTGGTAGATGTCTAGCCTCCCTTATGGCTCAAATCTGATAGTGGTAGTGGGTTGGTAGATGTCTAGTCTCCCTTAAGGCTCTAATTTGATAGTGGTCGTGGGGTGGTAGATGTCTAGTCTCCATTATGGCTCTAATCTGATAGTGGTAGTGGGGTGGTAGCTGTCTAGTCTCCCTTATGGCTCTAATTTTATAGTGGTAGTGGGGTGGTAGATGTCTTGTCTCCCTTATGGCTTTAATCTGATAGTGGTAGTGGGGTGGTAGATTTTTCAGTCTCCCTTATGGCTCTAATTTGATAGTGGTCGTGGGGTGGTAGATGTCTAGTCTCCATTATGGCTCTAATCTTATAGTGGTAGTAGGGTGGTAGATGTCTAGTCTCCATTATGGCTCTAATCTTATAGTGGCAGTAGGGTGGTAGATGTCTAGTCTCCATTATGGCTGTAATCTGATAGTGGTAGTGGGTTGGTAGATGTCTACTCTCCCTTATGGCTCTAATCTGATAGTGGTAGTGACGTGGTAGATGTCTAGTCTCCCGTATGGCTCTAATCTGATAGTGGTAGTGGGGTGGTAGATGTCTAGTCTCCCTTATGGCTCTAATTTGATAGTGGTAGTGGGGTGGTAGATGTCTAGTCTCCCTTATGGCTCTAATCTGATAGTGGTAGTGGGGTGGTAGCTGTCTAGTCTCCCTTATGGCTCTAATCTGATAGTGGTAGTGACGTGGTAGATGTCTAGTCTCCCTTATGGCTCTAATCTGGTGGTGGTAGTGGGTTGGTAGATGTCTAGTCTCTCTTATGGCTTTAATCTGATAGTGGTAGTGGGGTGGTAGATTTTTCAGTCTCCCTTATGGCTCTAATCTGGTAGTGGTAGTGGGGTGGTAGATGTCTAGTCTCCATTATGGCTCTAATTTGATAGTGGTAGTGGGTTGGTAGATGTCTACTCTCCCTTATGGCTCTAATCTGATAGTGGTAGTGACGTGGTAGATGTCTAGTCTCCCGTATGGCTCTAATCTGATAGTGGTAGTGGGGTGGCAGATGTCTAGTCTCCCTTATGGCTCTAATTTGATAGTTGTAGTGGGGTGGTAGATGTCTAGTCTCCCTTATGGCTCTAATTTGATAGTTGTAATGGGGTGGTAGATGTCTAGTCTCCCTTATGGCTCTAATCTGATAGTGGGGTGGTAGATGTCTAGTCTCCCTTATGGCTGTAATTTGATAGTGGTAGTGGGGTGGTAGATGTCTAGTCTCCCTTATGGCTCTAATTTGATAGTGGTAGTGGGTTGGTAGATGTCTAGTATCCCTTGTGGCTCTAATCTGATAGTGGAAGTGAGGTGGTAGATGTCTAGTCTCCCTTATGGCTTTAATCTGATAGTAGGGTGGTAGATGTCTAGTCTCCCTTATGGCTCTAATCTGATAGTGGTAGTGGGGTGTTAGATGTCTAGTCTCCCTTTTGGCTCTAATTTGATATTGGTAGTGGGGTGGTAGATGTCTACTCTCCCTTGTGGCTCTAATCTTATAGTGGTAGTGGGGTGGTAGATGTCTAGTCTCCATTATGGCTCTAATCTGATAGTGGTAGTGGGTTGGTAGATGTCTAGTCTCCCTTATGGCTCTAATTTGATAGTGGTAGTGGGTTGGTAGATGTCCTACTCCCTTATGGCTCAAATTTGATAGTGGTAATGGGGTGGTAGATGTCTAGTCTCCATTATGGCTCTAATTTGATAGTGGTAGTGGGTTGGTAGATGTCTAGTATCCCTTGTGGCTCTAATCTGATAGTGGAAGTGAGGTGGTAGATGTCTAGTCTCCCTTATGGCTTTAATCTGATAGTAGGGTGGTAGATGTCTAGTCTCCCTTATGGCTCTAATCTGATAGTGTTAGTGGGGTGTTAGATGTCTAGTCTCCCTTATGGCTCTAATTTGATATTGGTAGTGGGGTGGTAGATGTCTACTCTCCCTTGTGGCTCTAATCTTATAGTGGTAGTGGGGTGGTAGATGTCTAGTCTCCATTATGGCTCTAATCTGATAGTGGTAGTGGGTTGGTAGATGTCTAGTCTCCCTTATGGCTCTAATTTGATGGTGGTAGTGGGTTGGTAGATGTCCTACTCCCTTATGGCTCAAATTTGATAGTGGTAATGGGGTGGTAGATGTCTAGTCTCCCTTATGGCTCTAATCTGATAGTGGTAGTGACGTGGTAGATGTCTAGTCTCACGTATGGCTCTAATTTGATAGTGGTAGTGGGGTGGTAGATGTCTAGTCTCCCTTATGGCTCTAATTTGATAGTGGTAGTGGGGTGGTAGATGTCTAGTCTCCCTTATGGCTCTAATCTGATAGTGGTAGTGGGGTGGTAGCTGTCTTGTCTCCATTATGGCTCTAATTTTATAGTGGTAGTGGGGTGGTAGATGTCTAGTCTCCCTTATGGCTCTAATTTGATAGTTGTAATGGGGTGGTAGATGTCTAGACTCCCTTATGGCTCTAATCTGATATTTGGGTGGTAGCTGTCTTATCTCCCTTATGGCTCTAATCTGATAGTGGTAGTGGGGTGGTAGATGTCTAGTCTCCCTTATGGCTCTAATTTGATAGTTGTAATGGGGTGGTAGATGTCTAGTCTCCCTTATGGCTCTAATCTGATAGTGGGGTGGTAGATGTCTAGTCTCCCTTATGGCTCTAATCTGATAGTGGTAGTGGGGTGGTAGATGTCTAGTCTCCCTTATGGCTCTAATTTGATATTGGTAGTGGGGTGGTAGATGTCTAGTCTCCCTTATGGCTCTAATTTGGTAGTGGGGTGGTAGATGTCTAGTCTCCCTTATGGCTCTAATCTGATAGTGGTAGTGGGGTGGTAGCTGTCTAGTCTCCCTTATGGCTCTAATTTTATAGTGGTAGTGGGGTGGTAAATGTCTAGTCTCCCTTATGCCTCTAATCTGGCGGTGGTAGTGGGTTGGTAGATGTCTAGTCTCCCTTATGGCTTTAATCTGATAGTGGTAGTGGGGTGGTAGATTTTTCAGTCTCCCTTATGGCTCTAATCTGGTAGTGGTAGTGGGCTGGTAGATGTCTAGTCTCCCTTATGGCTCTAATTTGATAGTGGTAGTGGGGTGGTAGATGTCTAGTCTCCCTTATGGCTCTAATTTGATAGTTGTAATGGGGTGGTTTATGTCTAGTCTCCCTTATGGCTCTAATCTGATAGTGGGGTGGTAGATGTCTAGTCTCCCCTATGGCTCTAATCTGAGAATGGTAGTGGAGTGGTAGATGTCTAGTCTCCCTTATGGCTCTAATCTGATAGTGGTAGTGGGGTGGTAGATGTCTAGTCTCCCTTATGGCTGTAATTTGATAGTGGTAGTGGGGTGGTAGATGTCTAGTATCCCTTGTGGCTCTAATCTGATAGTGGAAGTGGGGTGGTAGATGTCTAGTCTCCCTTATGGCTCTAATCTGATAGTAGGGTGGTAGATGTCTAGTCTCCCTTATGGCTCTAATCTGATAGTGGTAGTGGGGTGTTAGATGTCTAGTCTCCCTTATGGCTCTAATTTGATATTGGTAGTGGGGTGGTAGATGTTTACTCTCCCTTGTGGCTCTAATCTTATAGTGGTAGTGGGGTGTTAGATGTCTAGTCTCCCTTATGGCTCAAATTTGATAGTGGGAGTGGGGTGGTAGATGTCTAGTCTCCCTTATGGCTCTAATCTGATAGTGGTAATGGGGTGGTAGATGTCTAGTCTCCCTTATGGCTCTAATCTGATAGTGGTAGTGACGTGGTAGATGTCTAGTCTCACGTATGGCTCTAATCTGATAGTGGTAGTGGGGTGGTAGCTGTCTTGTCTCCATTATGGCTCTAATTTTATAGTGGTAGTGGGGTGGTAGATGTCTAGTCTCCCTTATGGCTCTAATTTGATAGTTGTAATGGGGTGGTAGATGTCTAGTCTCCCTTATGGCTCTAATCTGATAGTGGGGTGGTAGCTGTCTTGACTCCCTTATGGCTCTAATCTGATAGTGGTAGTGGGGTGGTAGATGTCTAGTCTCCCTTAAGGCTCTAATTTGATAGTTGTAATGGGGTGTTTTATGTCTAGTCTCCCTTATGGCTCTAATTTGATATTGGTAGTGGGGTGGTAGATGTCTACTCTCCCTTGTGGCTCTAATCTTATAGTGGTAGTGGGGTGGTAGATGTCTAGTCTCCATTATGGCTCTAATCTTATAGTGGTAGTAGGGTGGTAGATGTCTAGTCTCCATTATGGCTGTAATCTGATAGTGGTAGTGGGTTGGTAGATGTCTAGTCTCCATTATGGCTCTAATTTGATAGTGGTAGTGGGTTGGTAGATGTCTACTCTCCCTTATGGCTCTAATCTGATAGTGGTAGTGACGTGGTAGATGTCTAGTCTCCCGTATGGCTCTAATCTGATTGTGGGTGGTAGATGTCTAGCCTCAATTATGGCTCAAATCTGATAGTGGTAGTGGGTTGGTAGATGTCTAGTCTCCCTTAAGGCTCTAATTTGATAGTGGTCGTGGGGTGGTAGATGTCTAGTCTCCATTATGGCTCTAATCTGATAGTGGTAGTGGGGTGGTAGCTGTCTAGTCTCCCTTATGGCTCTAATTTTATAGTGGTTGTGGGGTGGTAGATGTCTAGTCTCCCTTATGCCTCTAATCTGGTGGTGGTAGTGGGTTGGTAGATGTCTAGTCTCCCTTATGGCTTTAATCTGATAGTGGTAGTGGGGTGGTAGATTTTTCAGTCTCCCTTATGGCTCTAATCTGGTAGTGGTAGTGGGCTGGTAGATGTCTAGTCTCCCTTATGGCTCTAATTTGATAGTGGTAGTGGGGTGGTAGATGTCTAGTCTCACTTATGGCTCTAATTTGATAGTTGTAATGGGGTGGTAGATGTCTAGTCTCCCTTATGGCTCTTATCTGGTAGTGGTAGTGGGGTGGTAGATGTCTACTCTCCCTTATGGCTCAAATCTGATAGTGGTAGTGACGTGGTAGATGTCTAGTCTCCCGTATGGCTCTAATCTGACAGTGGTAGTGGGGTGGTAGATGTCTAGTCTCCCTTATGGCTTTAATCTGATGGTGGTAGTGGGGTGGTAGATTTTTCAGTCTCCGTTATGGCTCTAATCTGGTAGTGGGAGTGGGCTGGTAGATGTCTAGTCTCCCTTATGGCTCTAATTTGATAGTGGTAGTGGGGTAGTAGATGTCTAGTCTCCCTTATGGCTCTAATTTGATAGTTGTAATGGGGTGGTTGATGTCTAGTCTCCCTTATGGCTCTAATCTGATAGTGGGGTGGTAGATGTCTAGTCTCCCCTATGGCTCTAATCTGAGAGTGGGGTGGTAGATGTCTAGTCTCCCTTATGGCTCTAATCTGATAGTGGTAGTGGGGTGTTAGATGTCTAGTCTCCCTTATGGCTCTAATTTGATATTGGTAGTGGGGTGGTAGATGTCTACTCTCCCTTGTGGCTCTAATCTTATAGTGGTAGTGGGGTGGTAGATGTCTAGTCTCCATTATGGCTGTAATCTTATAGTGGTAGTGGGGTGGTAGATGTCTAGTCTCCATTATGGCTCTAATCTGATAGTGGTAGTGGGTTGGTAGATGTCTAGTCTCCCTTATGGCTCTAATTTGATAGTGGTAGTGGGTTGGTAGATGTCCTACTCCCTTATGGCTCAAATTTGATAGTGGTAGTTTGGGTGGTAGATGTCTAGTCTCCCTTATGGCTCTAATCTGATAGTGGTAATGGGGTGGTAGATGTCTAGTCTCCCTTATGGCTCTAATCTGATAGTGGTAGTGACGTGGTAGATGTCTAGTCTCACGTATGGCTCTAATCTGATAGTGGTAGTGGGGTGGTAGATGTCTATTCTCCCTTATGGCTCTAATCTGATAGTAGGGTGGTAGATGTCTAGTCTCCCTTATGGCTCTAATCTGATAGTGGTAGTGGGGTGGTAGATGTCTACTCTCCCTTGTGGCTCTAATCTTATAGTGGTAGTGGGGTGGTAGATGTCTAGTCTCCATTATGGCTGTAATCTTATAGTGGTAGTGGGGTGGTAGATGTCTAGTCTCCATTATGGCTCTAATCTGATAGTGGTAGTGGGGTGGTAGATGTCTAGTCTCCCTTATGGCTCTAATCTGATAGTGGTAGTGGGTTGGTAGATGTCTAGTCTCCCTTATGGCTCTAATTTGATAGTGGTAGTGGGTTGGTAGATGTCCTACTCCCTTATGGCTCAAATTTGATAGTGGTAGTTTGGGTGGTAGATGTCTAGTCTCCCTTATGGCTCTAATCTGATAGTGGGGTGGTAGCTGTCTAGTCTCCCTTATGGCTCTAATCTGATAGTGGTAGTGGGGTGGTAGCTGTCTAGTCTCCCTTATGGCTCTAATCTGATAGTGGTAGTGACGTGGTAGATGTCTAGTCTCCCTTATGGCTCTAATCTGGTGGTGGTAGTGGGTTGGTAGATGTCTAGTCTCCCTTATGGCTTTAATCTGATAGTGGTAGTGGGGTGGTAGATTTTTCAGTCTCCCTTATGGCTCTAATCTGGTAGTGGTAGTGGGGTGGTAGATGTCTAGTCTCCATTATGGCTCTAATTTGATAGTGGTAGTGGGTTGGTAGATGTCTACTCTCCCTTATGGCTCTAATCTGATAGTGGTAGTGACGTGGTAGATGTCTAGTCTCCCGTATGGCTCTAATCTGATAGTGGTAGTGGGGTGGTAGATGTCTAGTCTCCCTTATGGCTCTAATTTGATAGTTGTAGTGGGGTGGTAGATGTCTAGTCTCCCTTATGGCTCTAATTTGATAGTTGTAATGGGGTGGTAGATGTCTAGTCTCCCTTATGGCTCTAATCTGATAGTGGGGTGTTAGATGTCTAGTCTCCCTTATGGCTCTAATTTGATATTGGTAGTGGGGTGGTAGATGTCTACTCTCCCTTGTGGCTCTAATCTTATAGTGGTAGTGGGGTGGTAGATGTCTGGTCTCCGTTATGGCTCTAAACTGATAGTGGGATGGTAGATGTCTAGGCTCCCTTATGGCTCTAATCTGATAGTGGTAGTGGGGTGGTAGATGTCTAGTCTCCAGTATGGCTCTAATCTGGTAGTGGTAGTGGGGTGGTAGATGCCTAGTCTCCCTTATGGCTCTAATCTGGTAGTGGGGTGGTAGATGTCTAGTCTCCTTTATGCCTCTAATCTGATAGTGGTAGTGGGGTGGTAGATGTCTAGTCTCCCTTATGGCTCTAATCTGATAGTGGTAGTGGGGTGGTAGATGTCTAGTCTCCCTTATGGCTCTAATTTTATAGTGGTAGTGGGGTGGTAGATGTCTAGTCTCCCTTAGGCCTCTAATCTGGTGGTGGTAGTGGGTTGGTAGATGTCTAGTCTCCCTTATGGCTTTAATCTGATAGTGGTAGTGGGGTGGTAGATTTTTCAGTCTCCCTTATGGCTCTAATCTGGTAGTGGTAGTGGGCTGGTAGATGTCTAGTCTCCCTTATGGCTCTAATTTGATAGTGGTAGTGGGGTGGTAGATGTCTAGGCTCCCTTATGGCTCTAATTTGATAGTTGTAATGGGGTGGTAGATGTCTAGTCTCCCTTATGGCTCTAATCTGATAGTGGGGTGGTAGATGTCTAGTCTCCCTTATGGCTCTAATCTGATCGTGGTAGTGGGGTGGTAGATGTCTAGTCTCCCTTATGGCTCTAATCTGATAGTGGGGTGGTAGATTTCTAGTATCCCTTGTGGCTCTAATCTGATAGTGGAAGTGGGGTGGTAGATGTCTAGTCTCCCTTATGGCTCTAATCTGATAGTAGGGTGGTAGATGTCTAGTCTCCCTTATGGCTCTAATCTGATAGTGGTAGTGGGGTGTTAGATGTCTAGTCTCCCTTATGGCTCTAATTTGATATTGGTAGTGGGGTGGTAGATGTCTACCCTCCCTTGTGGCTCTAATCTTATAGTGGTAGTGGGGTGGTAGATGTCTAGTCTCCATTATGGCTCTAATCTTATAGTGGTAGTGGGGTGGTAGATGTGTAGTCTCCATTAAGGCTCTAATCTGATAGTGGTAGTGGGTTGGTAGATGTCTAGTCTCCCTTATGGCTCTAATTTCATAGTGGTAGTGGGTTGGTAGATGTCCTACTCCCTTATGGCTCTAATCTGATAGTGGTAGTGGGGTGGTAGATGTCTACTCTCCCTTATGGCTCTAATCTGATAGTGGTAGTGACGTGGTAGATGTCTAGTCTCCCGTATGGCTCTAATCTGATAGTGGTAGTGGGGTGGTAGATGTCTAGTCTCCCTTATGGCTCTAATTTGATAGTGGTAGTGGGGTGGTAGATGTCTAGTCTCCCTTATGGCTCTAATTTGATAGTGGTAATGGGGTGGTAGATGTCTAGTCTCCCTTATGGCTCTAATCTGATAGTGGGTGGTAGATGTCTAGTCTCCCTTATGGCTCTAATCTGATAGTGGTAGTGGGGTGGTAGATGTCTATTCTCCCTTATGGCTCTAATCTGATAGTAGGGTGGTAGATGTCTAGTCTCCCTTATGGCTCTAATCTGATAGTGGTAGTGGGGTGGTAGATGTCTACTCTCCCTTGTGGCTCTAATCTTATAGTGGTAGTGGGGTGGTAGATGTCTAGTCTCCATTATGGCTGTAATCTTATAGTGGTAGTGGGGTGGTAGATGTCTAGTCTCCATTATGGCTCTAATCTGATAGTGGTAGTGGGTTGGTAGATGTATAGTCTCCCTTATGGCTCTAATTTGATAGTGGTAGTGGGTTGGTAGATGTCCTACTCCCTTATGGCTCAAATTTGATAGTGGTAGTTTGGGTGGTAGATGTCTAGTCTCCCTTATGGCTCTAATCTGATAGTGGGGTGGTAGCTGTCTAGTCTCCCTTATGGCTCTAATCTGATAGTGGTAGTGGGGTGGTAGCTGTCTAGTCTCCCTTATGGCTCTAATCTGATAGTGGTAGTGACGTGGTAGATGTCTAGTCTCCCTTATGGCTCTAATCTGGTGGTGGTAGTGGGTTGGTAGATGTCTAGTCTCCCTTATGGCTTTAATCTGATAGTGGTAGTGGGGTGGTAGATTTTTCAGTCTCCCTTATGGCTCTAATCTGGTAGTGGTAGTGGGGTGGTAGATGTCTAGTCTCCATTATGGCTCTAATTTGATAGTGGTAGTGGGTTGGTAGATGTCTACTCTCCCTTATGGCTCTAATCTGATAGTGGTAGTGACGTGGTAGATGTCTAGTCTCCCGTATGGCTCTAATCTGATAGTGGTAGTGGGGTGGTAGATGTCTAGTCTCCCTTATGGCTCTAATTTGATAGTTGTAGTGGGGTGGTAGATGTCCTATCTCCCTTATGGCTCTAATTTGATAGTTGTAATGGGGTGGTAGATGTCTAGTCTCCCTTATGGCTCTAATCTGATAGTGGGGTGTTAGATGTCTAGTATCCCTTATGGCTCTAATTTGATATTGGTAGTGGGGTGGTAGATGTCTACTCTCCCTTGTGGCTCTAATCTTATAGTGGTAGTGGGGTGGTAGATGTCTAGTCTCCGTTATGGCTCTAAACTGATAGTGGGATGGTAGATGTCTAGGCTCCCTTATGGCTCTAATCTGATAGTGGTAGTGGGGTGGTAGATGTCTAGTCTCCAGTATGGCTCTAATCTGGCAGTGGTAGTGGGGTGGTAGATGCCTAGTCTCCCTTATGGCTCTAATCTGGTAGTGGGGTGGTAGATGTCTAGTCTCCTTTATGCCTCTAATCTGATAGTGGTAGTGGGGTGGTAGATGTCTAGTCTCCCTTATGGCTCTAATCTGATAGTGGTAGTGGGGTGGTAGATGTCTAGTCTCCCTTATGGCTCTAATTTTATAGTGGTAGTGGGGTGGTAGATGTCTAGTCTCCCTTAGGCCTCTAATCTGGTGGTGGTAGTGGGTTGGTAGATGTCTAGTCTCCCTTATGGCTTTAATCTGATAGTGGTAGTGGGGTGGTAGATTTTTCAGTCTCCCTTATGGCTCTAATCTGGTAGTGGTAGTGGGCTGGTAGATGTCTAGTCTCCCTTATGGCTCTAATTTGATAGTGGTAGTGGGGTGGTAGATGTCTAGGCTCCCTTATGGCTCTAATTTGATAGTTGTAATGGGGTGGTAGATGTCTAGTCTCCCTTATGGCTCTAATCTGATAGTGGGGTGGTAGATGTCTAGTCTTCCTTATGGCTCTAATCTGATCGTGGTAGTGGGGTGGTAGATGTCTAGTCTCCCTTATGGCTGTAATTTGATAGTGGTAGTGGGGTGGTAGATGTCTAGTATCCCTTGTGGCTCTAATCTGATAGTGGAAGTGGGGTGGTAGATGTCTAGTCTCCCTTATGGCTCTAATCTGATAGTAGGGTGATAGATGTCTAGTCTCCCTTATGGCTCTAAATGATAGTGGTAGTGGGGTGTTAGATGTCTAGTCTCCCTTATGGCTCTAATTTGATATTGGTAGTGGGGTGGTAGATGTCTACCCTCCCTTGTGGCTCTAATCTTATAGTGGTAGTGGGGTGGTAGATGTCTAGTCTCCATTATGGCTCTAATCTTATAGTGGTAGTGGGGTGGTAGATGTCTAGTCTCCATTAAGGCTCTAATCTGATAGTGGTAGTGGGTTGGTAGATGTCTAGTCTCCCTTATGGCTCTAATTTCATAGTGGTAGTGGGTTGGTAGATGTCCTACTCCCTTATGGCTCTAATCTGATAGTGGTAGTGGGGTGGTAGATGTCTACTCTCCCTTATGGCTCTAATCTGATAGTGGTAGTGACGTGGTAGATGTCTAGTCTCCCGTATGGCTCTAATCTGATAGTGGTAGTGGGGTGGTAGATGTCTAGTCTCCCTTATGGCTCTAATTTGATAGTGGTAGTGGGGTGGTAGATGTCTAGTCTCCCTTATGGCTCTAATTTGATAGTGGTAATGGGGTGGTAGATGTCTAGTCTCCCTTATGGCTCTAATCTGATAGTGGGTGGTAGATGTCTAGTCTCCCTTATGGCTCTAATCTGATAGTGGTAGTGGGGTGGTAGATGTCTATTCTCCCTTATGGCTCTAATTTGATAGTGGTAGTGGGGTGGTAGATGTCTAGTCTCCCTTATGGCTCTAATCTGGTAGTGGTAGTGGGGTGGTAGATGTCTAGTCTCAATTATGGTTCTAATCTGACTGTGGTAGTGGGTTAGTAGATGTCTAGTCTCCCTTATTGGCTCTAATTTGATAGTGGTAGTGGGGTGGTAGATGTCCTACTCCCTTATGGCTCTAATTTGATAGTGGTAGTGGGGTGGTAGATGTCTAGTCTCCCTTATGGCTCTAATCTGGTGGTGGTAGTGGGTTGGTAGATGTCTAGTCTCCCTTATGGCTTTAATCTGATAGTGGTAGTGGGGTGGTAGATTTTTCAGTCTCCCTTATGGCTCTAATCTGGTAGTGGTAGTGGGGTGGTAGATGTCTAGTCTCCATTATGGCTCTAATTTGATAGTGGTAGTGGGTTGGTAGATGTCTACTCTCCCTTATGGCTCTAATCTGATAGTGGTAGTGACGTGGTAGATGTCTAGTCTCCCGTATGGCTCTAATCTGATATTGGTAGTGGGGTGGTAGATGTCTAGTCTCCCTTATGGCTCTAATTTGATAGTTGTAGTGGGGTGGTAGATGTCTAGTCTCCCTTATGGCTCTAATTTGATAGTTGTAATGGGGTGGTAGATGTCTAGTCTCCCTTATGGCTCTAATCTGATAGTGGGGTGGTAGATGTCTAGTCTCCCTTATGGCTCTAATCTGATAGTGGTAGTGGGGTGGTAGATGTCTAGTCTCCCTTATGGCTTTAATCTGATAGTAGGGTGGTAGATGTCTAGTCTCCCTTATGGCTCTAATCTGATAGTGGTAGTGGGGTGTTAGATGTCTAGTCTCCCTTATGGCTCTAATTTGATATTGGTAGTGGGGTGGTAGATGTCTACTCTCCCTTGTGGCTCTAATCTTATAGTGATAGTTGGGTGGTAGATGTCTAGTCTCCGTTATGGCTCTAATCTGATAGTGGGATGGTAGATGTCTAGGCTCCCTTATGGCTCTAATCTGATAGTGGTAGTGGGGTGGTAGATGTCTAGTCTCCAGTATGGCTCTAATCTGGTAGCGGTAGTGGGGTGGTAGATGTCTAGTCTCCCTTATGGCTCTAATCTGGTAGTGGGGTGGAAGATGTCTAGTCTCCTTTATGTCTCCAATCTGATAGTGGTAGTGGGGTGGTAGATGTCTAGTCTCCATTATGGCTCTAATATGATAGTGGTAGTTGGGTGGTAGATGTTTTGTCTCCCTTGTGGCTCTAATCTAATAGTGGGGTGGTAGATGTCTTGTCTCCTTTATGACTCTAATCTGATAGTGGTAATGGGGTGGTAGATATCTAGTCTCCCTTATGGCTCTAATCTGATAGTGGTAGTGGGGTGGTAGATGTCTAGTCTCCATTATGGCTCTAATCTGATAGTGGTAGTGGGGTGGTAGCTGTCTAGTCTCCCTTATGGCTCTAATTTTATAGTGGTAGTGGGGTGGTAGATGTCTAGTCTCCCTTATGCCTCTAATCTGGTGGTGGTAGTGGGTTGGTAGATGTCTAGTCTCCCTTATGGCTTTAATCTGATAGTGGTAGTGGGGTGGTAGATTTTTCAGTCTCCCTTATGGCTCTAATCTGGTAGTGGTAGTGGGCTGGTAGATGTCTAGTCTCCCTTATGGCTCTAATTTGATAGTGGTAGTGGGGTGGTAGATGTCTAGTCTCCCTTATGGCTCTAATTTGATAGTTGTAATGGGGTGGTAGATGTCTAGTCTCCCTTATGGCTCTAATCTGATAGTGGGGTGGTAGATGTCTAGTCTCCCTTATGGCTCTAATCTGATCGTGGTAGTGGGGTGGTAGATGTCTAGTCTCCCTTATGGCTGTAATTTGATAGTGGTAGTGGGGTGGTAGATGTCTAGTATCCCTTGTGGCTCTAATCTGATAGTGGAAGTGGGGTGGTAGATGTCTAGTCTCCCTTATGGCTCTAATCTGATAGTAGGGTGGTAGATGTCTAGTCTCCCTTATGGCTCTAATCTGATAGTGGTAGTGGGGTGTTAGATGTCTAGTCTCCCTTATGGCTCTAATTTGATATTGGTAGTGGGGTGGTAGATGTCTACCCTCCCTTGTGGCTCTAATCTTATAGTGGTAGTGGGGTGGTAGATGTCTAGTCTCCATTATGGCTCTAATCTTATAGTGGTAGTGGGGTGGTAGATGTCTAGTCTCCATTATGGCTCTAATCTGATAGTGGTAGTGGGTTGGTAGATGTCTAGTCTCCCTTATGGCTCTAATTTGATATTGGTAGTGGGGTGGTAGATGTCTACCCTCCCTTGTGGCTCTAATCTTATAGTGGTAGTGGGGTGGTAGATGTCTAGTCTCCATTATGGCTCTAATCTTATAGTGGTAGTGGGGTGGTAGATGTCTAGTCTCCCTTATGGCTCTAATCTGATAGTAGGGTGGTAGATGTCTAGTCTCCCTTATGGCTCTAATCTGATAGTGGTAGTGGGGTGTTAGATGTCTAGTCTCCCTTATGGCTCTAATTTGATATTGGTAGTGGGGTGGTAGATGTCTACCCTCCCTTGTGGCTCTAATCTTATAGTGGTAGTGGGGTGGTAGATGTCTAGTCTCCATTATGGCTCTAATCTTATAGTGGTAGTGGGGTGGTAGATGTCTAGTCTCCATTATGGCTCTAATCTGATAGTGGTAGTGGGTTGGTAGATGTCTAGTCTCCCTTATGGCTCTAATTTGATAGTGGTAGTGGGTTGGTAGATGTCCTACTCCCTTATGGCTCTAATCTGATAGTGGTAGTGGGGTGGTAGATGTCTACTCTCCCTTATGGCTCTAATCTGATAGTGGTACAGACGTGGTAGATGTCTAGTCTCCCGTATGGCTCTAATCTGATAGTGGTAGTGGGGTGGTAGATGTCTAGTCTCCCTTATGGCTCTAATTTGATAGTGGTAGTGGGGTGGTAGATGTCTAGTCTCCCTTATGGCTCTAATTTGATAGTGGTAATGGGGTGGTAGATGTCTAGTCTCCCTTATGGCTCTAATCTGATAGTGGGTGGTAGATGTCTAGTCTCCCTTATTTCTCTAATCTGATAGTGGTAGTGGGGTGGTAGATGTCTATTCTCCCTTATGGCTCTAATTTGATAGTGGTAATGGGGTGGTAGATGTCTAGTCTACCTTATGGCTCTAATCTGGTAGTGGTAGTGGGGTGGTAGATGTCTAGTCTCAATTATGGTTCTAATCTGACTGTGGTAGTGGGTTAGTAGATGTCTAGGCTCCCTTATGGCTCTAATTTGATAGTGGTAGTGGGGTGGTAGATGTGTCTTCTTCCTTATGGCTCTAATCTGATAGTGGTAGTGACGTGGTAGATGTCTAGTCTCCCGTATGGCTCTAATCTGATAGTGGTAGTGGGGTGGTAGATGTCTAGTCTCCCTTATGGCTCTAATTTGATAGTGGAAGTGGGGTGGTAGATGTCTAATCTCCCTTATGGCTCTAATTTGATAGTGGTAATGGGGTGGTAGATGTCTAGTCTCCCTTATGGCTCTAATCTGATAGTGGGTGGTAGATGTCTAGTCTCCCTTATGGCTCTAATTTGATAGTGGTAGTGGGGTGGTAGATGTCTAGTCTCCCTTATGGCTCTAATCTGGTAGTGGTAGTGGGGTGGTAGATGTCTAGTCTCAATTATGGTTCTAATCTGACTGTGGTAGTGGGTTAGTAGATGTCTAGTCTCCTTTATGGCTCTAATTTGATAGTGGTTTTGGGGTGGTAGATGTCTAGTCTCCTTTATGGCTCTAATCTGGTAGTGGTAGTGGGGTGGTAGATGTCTAGTCTCCCTTATGGTTCTAATCTGATAGTGGTAGTGGGGTGGTAGATGTCTAGTCTCCCTTATGGCTCTAATCTGATAGTGGTATTGGGGTGGTAGATGTCTAGTCTCCCTTATGCCTCTAATTTGATAGTGGTAGTGGGGTGGTAGATTTCTAGGCTCCCTTATGGCTCTAATCCGATAGTGGGGTGGTAGATGTATATTCTCCCTTATGGCTATAATCTGGTAGTGGGGTGGTAGATGTCTAGTCTCCCGTATGGCTCTAATCTGATAGTGGTAGTGGAGTGGTATATATCTAGTCTCCCTTATGGCTCTAATATGATAGTAGGGTGGTAGATGTCTAGTCTCCCTTATGGCTCTAATCTGATAGTGGTAGTGGGGTGGTAGATGTCTAGTCTCCCTTATGGCTCTAATTTGATAGTGGTAGTGGGGTGGTAGATGTCTAGTCTCCCTTATGGCTCTAATCTGATAGTGGTAGTGGGTTGGTAGATGTCTAGTTTCCCTTATGGCCTTAATTTGATAGTGGTAGTGGGGTGGTAGATGTCTAGTCTCCCTTATGGCTCTAATCTGGTAGTGGTAGTAGGGTGGTAGATGTCTAGTCTCCCTTATGGCTCTAATCTGATTGTGGTAGTGGGGTGGTAGATGTCTAGTCTCCCTTATGGTTCTAATCTGATTGTGGGTGGTAGATGTCTAGTCTCCCTTATGGCTCTAATGTGATAGTGGTAGTGGGTTGGTAGATGTCTAGTTTCCCTTATGGCCTTAATTTGATAGTGGTAGTGGGGTGGTAGATGTCTAGGCTCCCTTATGGCTCTAATCTGGTAGTGGTAGTAGGGTGGTAGATGTCTAGTCTCCCTTATGGCTCTAATCTGATTGTGGTAGTGGGGTGGTAGATGTCCAGTCTCCCTTATGGCTCTAATCTGATAGTGGTAGTGGGTTGGTAGATGTCTAGTTTCCCTTATGGCCTTAATTTGATAGTGGTAGTGGGGTGGTAGATGTCTAGTCTCCCTTATGGCTCTAATCTGGTAGTGGTAGTAGGGTGGTAGATGTCTAGTCTCCCTTATGGCTCTAATCTGATTGTGGTAGTGGGGTGGTAGATGTCTAGTCTCCCTTATGGTTCTAATCTGATTGTGGGTGGTAGATGTCTAGTCTCCCTTATGGCTCTAATCTGATAGTGGTAGTGGGTTGGTAGATGTCTAGTTTCCCTTATGGCCTTAATTTGATAGTGGTAGTGGGGTGGTAGATGTCTAGTCTCCCTTATGGCTCTAATCTGGTAGTGGTAGTAGGGTGGTAGATGTCTAGTCTCCCTTATGGCTCTAATCTGATTGTGGTAGTGGGGTGGTAGATGTCTAGTCTCCCTTATGGCTCTAATCTGATAGTGGTATTGGGGTGGTAGATTTCTAGGCTCCCTTATGGCTCTAATCCGATAGTGGGGTGGTAGATGTATAGTCTCCCTTATGGCTCTAATCTGATAGTGGTAGTGGGGTGTTAGATGTTTAGTCTCCCTTATGGCTCTAATCTGATAGTGGTAGTGGGGTGGTAGATGTCTAGTCTCCCGTATGGCTCTAATCTGATAGTGGTAGTGGAGTGGTATATGTCTAGTCTCCCTTATGGCTCTAATATGATAGTAGGGTGGTGGATGTCTAGTCTCCCTTATGGCTCTAATCTGGTAGTGGTAGTGGGGTGGTAGATGTCTAGTCTCCCTTATGGCTCTAATCTGGTAGTGGTAGTGGGGTGGTAGATGTCTAGTCTCAATTATGGTTCTAATCTGACTGTGGTAGTGGGTTAGTAGATGTCTAGTCTCCTTTATGGCTCTAATTTGATAGTGGTTTTGGGGTGGTAGATGTCTAGTCTCCTTTATGGCTCTAATCTGGTAGTGGTAGTGGGGTGGTAGATGTCTAGTCTCCCTTATGGTTCTAATCTGATAGTGGTAGTGGGGTGGTAGATGTCTAGTCTCCCTTATGGCTCTAATCTGATAGTGGTATTGGGGTGGTAGATGTCTAGTCTCCCTTATGCCTCTAATTTGATAGTGGTAGTGGGGTGGTAGATTTCTAGGCTCCCTTATGGCTCTAATCCGATAGTGGGGTGGTAGATGTATATTCTCCCTTATGGCTATAATCTGATAGTGGTAGTGGGGTGGTATATGTCTAGTTTCCCTTGTGGCTCTAATATGATAGTAGGGTGGTAGATGTCTAGTCTCCCTTATGGCTCTAATCTGATAGTGGTAGTAGGGTGGTAGATGTCTAGTCTCCCGTATGGCTCTAATCTGATAGTGGTAGTGGAGTGGTATATATCTAGTCTCCCTTATGGCTCTAATATGATAGTAGGGTGGTAGATGTCTAGTCTCCCTTATGGCTCTAATCTGATAGTGGTAGTGGGGTGGTAGATGTCTAGTCTCCCTTATGGCTCTAATTTGATAGTGGTAGTGGGGTGGTAGATGTCTAGTCTCCCTTATGGTTCTAATCTGATTGTGGGTGGTAGATGTCTAGTCTCCCTTATGGCTCTAATCTGATAGTGGTAGTGGGTTGGTAGATGTCTAGTTTCCCTTATGGCCTTAATTTGATATTGGTAGTGGGGTGGTAGATGTCTAGTCTCCCTTATGGCTCTAATCTGGTAGTGGTAGTAGGGTGGTAGATGTCTAGTCTCCCTTATGGCTCTAATCTGATTGTGGTAGTGGGGTGGTAGATGTCTAGTCTCCCTTATGGTTCTAATCTGATTGTGGGTGGTAGATGTCTAGTCTCCCTTATGGCTCTAGTCTGATAGTGGTAGTGGGTTGGTAGATGTCTAGTTTCCCTTATGGCCTTAATTTGATAGTGGTAGTGGGGTGGTAGATGTCTAGTCTCCCTTATGGCTCTAATCTGGTAGTGGTAGTAGGGTGGTAGATGTCTAGTCTCCCTTATGGCTCTAATCTGATTGTGGTAGTGGGGTGGTAGATGTCTAGTCTCCCTTATGGCTCTAATCTGATAGTGGTATTGGGGTGGTAGATGTCTAGTCTCCTGTATGCCTCTAATTTGATAGTGGTAGTGGGGTGGTAGATTTCTAGGCTCCCTTGTGGCTCTAATCCGATAGTGGGGTGGTAGATGTATAGTCTCCCTTATGGCTCTAATCTGATAGTGGTAGTGGGGTGTTAGATGTTTAGTCTCCCTTATGGCTCTAATTTGATAGTGGTAGTGGGGTGGTAGATGTCTAGTCTCCCGTATGGCTCTAATCTGATAGTGGTAGTGGAGTGGTATATGTCTATTCTCCCTTATGGCTCTAATATGATAGTAGGGTGGTGGATGTCTAGTCTCCCTTATGGCTCTAATCTGGTAGTGGTAGTGGGGTGGTAGATGTCTAGTCTCCCTTATGGCTCTAATCTGATAGTGGTAGTGTGTTGGTAGATGTCTAGTCTCCCTTGTGGCTCTAATCTGATAGTGGTAGTGGGTGGTAGATGTCTAGTCTCCATTATGGCTCTAATCTGATAGTGTTAGTGGGTTGGTAGATGTCTAGTCTCCCTTATGGCTCTAATTTGGTAGTGGTAGTGGTTTGGTAGATGTCCTACACCCTTATGGCTCTAATTTGATAGTGGTAGTGGGGTGGTAGATGTCTAGTCTCCCGTATGGCTCTAATCTGATAGTGGTAGTGGAGTGGTATATGTCTAGTCTCCCTTATGGCTCTAATATGATAGTAGGGTGGTGGATGTCTAGTCTCCCTTATGGCTCTAATCTGGTAGTGGTAGTGGGGTGGTAGATGTCTAGTCTCCCTTATGGCTCTAATCTGATAGTGGTAGTGTGTTGGTAGATGTCTAGTCTCCCTTATGGCTCTAATCTGATAGTGGTAGTGTGTTGGTAGATGTCTAGTCTCCCTTGTGGCTCTAATCTGATAGTGGTAGTGGGTGGTAGATGTCTAGTCTCCATTATGGCTCTAATCTGATAGTGGTAGTGGGTTGGTAGATGTCTAGTCTCCCTTATGGCTCTAATTTGATAGTGGTAGTGGTTTGGTAGATGTCCTACACCCTTATGGCTCTAATTTGATAGTGGTAGTGGGGTGGTAGATGTCTAGTCTCCCTTATGTCTCTAATCTGATAGTGGTAGTGGGTTGGTAGATGTCTAGTCTCCTTTATGGCTCTAATTTGATAGTGGTAGTGGTTTGGTAGATGTCCTACACCCTTATGGCTCTAATTTGATAGTGGTAGTGGGGTGGTAGATGTCTAGTCTCCCTTATGTCTCTAATCTGATAGTGGTAGTGGGTTGGTAGATGTCTAGTCTCCTTTATGGCTCTAATCTGATAGTGGTAATTGGGTGGTAGATGTCGAGTCTCCCTTATGGCTCTAATCTGATAGTGGGGTGGTAGATGTCTAGTCTCCCTTATGGGTCTAATCTGATAGTGTTAGTGGGGTGGTAGATGTCTAGTATCCCTTGTGGCTCTAATCTGATAGTGGAAGTGGGGTGGTAGATGTCTAGTCTCCCTTATGGCTCTAATCTGATAGTAGGGTGGTAGATGTCTAGTCTCCCTTATGGCTCTAATCTGATAGTGGTAGTGGGGTGTCAGATGTCTAGTCTCCCTTATGGCTCTAATTTGATATTGGTAGTGGGGTGGTAGATGTCTAGTCTCCATTATGGCTCTAATCTGATAGTGGTAATGGGGTGGTAGATGTCTTGTCTCCCTTATGGTTCTAATCTGATTGTGGGTGGTAGACGTCTATTCTCCTTTATGGCTCTAATCTGATAGTGGTAATGGGGTGGTAGATGTCTAGTCTACCTTATGGCTCTAATCTGGTAGTGGTAGTGGGGTGGTAGATGTCTAGTCTCCCTTATGGCTCTAATCTGATAGTGGTAGTGGGGTGGTAGATGTCTAGTCTCCCTTATGGCTCTAATCTGATAGTTGTAGTGGGGTGGTAGATGTCTAGTCTCCCTTATGGCTCTAATTTGATAGTGGTTGTGGGGTGGTAGATGTCTAGTCTCCTGTATGCCTCTAATTTGATAGTGGTAGTGGGGTGGTAGATTTCTAGGCTCCCTTATGGCTCTAATCCGATAGTGGGGTGGTAGATGTATAGTCTCCCTTATGGCTCTAATCTGATTGTGGTAGTGGGGTGGTAGATGTCTAGTCTCCCGTATGGCTCTAATCTGATAGTGGTAGTGGAGTGGTATATGTCTAGTCTCCCTTATGGCTCTAATATGATAGTAGGGTGGTGGATGTCTAGTCTCCCTTATGGCTCTAATCTGGTAGTGGTAGTGGGGTGGTAGATGTCTAGTCTCCCTTATGGCTCTAATCTGATAGTGGTAGTGTGGTGGTAGATGTCTAGTCTCCCTTGTGGCTCTAATCTGATAGTGGTAGTGGGTGGTAGATGTCTAGTCTCCATTATGGCTCTAATCTGATAGTGGTAGTGGGTTGGTAGATGTCTAGTCTCCCTTATGGCTCTAATTTGATAGTGGTAGTGGTTTGGTAGATGTCCTACACCCTTATGGCTCTAATTTGATAGTGGTAGTGGGGTGGTAGATGTCTAGTCTCCCTTATGTCTCTAATCTGATAGTGGTAGTGGGTTGGTAGATGTCTAGTCTCCTTTATGGCTCTAATCTGATAGTGGTAATTGGGTGGTAGATGTCGAGTCTCCCTTATGGCTCTAATCTGATAGTGGGGTGGTAGATGTCTAGTCTCCCTTATGGGTCTAATCTGATAGTGTTAGTGGGGTGGTAGATGTCTAGTCTCCCTTATGGCTCTAATCTGATAGTGGTAGTGGGGTGGTAGATGTCTAGTCTCCCTTATGGCTGTAATTTGATAGTGGTAGTGGGGTGGTAGATGTCTAGTATCCCTTGTGGCTCTAATCTGATAGTGGAAGTGGGGTGGTAGATGTCTAGTCTCCCTTATGGCTCTAATCTGATAGTAGGGTGGTAGATGTCTAGTCTCCCTTATGGCTCTAATCTGATAGTGGTAGTGGGGTGTCAGATGTCTAGTCTCCCTTATGGCTCTAATTTGATATTGGTAGTGGGGTGGTAGATGTCTAGTCTCCATTATGGCTCTAATCTGATAGTGGTAATGGGGTGGTAGATGTCTTGTCTCCCTTATGGTTCTAATCTGATTGTGGGTGGTAGACGTCTATTCTCCTTTATGGCTCTAATCTGATAGTGGTAATGGGGTGGTAGATGTCTAGTCTACCTTATGGCTCTAATCTGGTAGTGGTAGTGGGGTGGTAGATGTCTAGTCTCCCTTATGGCTCTAATCTGATAGTGGTAGTGGGGTGGTAGATGTCTAGTCTCCCTTATGGCTCTAATCTGATAGTTGTAGTGGGGTGGTAGATGTCTAGTCTCCCTTATGGCTCTAATTTGATAGTGGTTGTGGGGTGGTAGATGTCTAGTCTCCCTTATGGCTCTAATCTGATAGTGGTAGTGGGGTGGTAGATGTCTAGTCTCCCTTATGGCTGTAATCTGGTAGTGTTAGTGGGGTGGTAGATGTCTAGTCTCCCTTATGGCTCTAATCTGATAGTGGTAGTGGGGTGGTAGATGTCTAGTCTCCCTTATGGCTCTAATCTGATAGTGGGGTGGTAGATGTCTAGACTCCCTTATGGCTCTAATCTGATAGTGTTAGTGGGGTGGTAGATGTCTAGTCTCCCTTATGGCTGTAATCTGATAGTGGTAGTGGGTTGGTAGATGTCTAGTCTCCCTTATGGCTCTAATTTGATAGTGGTAGTGGGGTGGTAGATGTCTAGTATCCCTTGTGGCTCTAATCTGATAGTGGAAGTGGGGTGGTAGATGTCTAGTCTCCCGTATGGCTCTAATCTGATAGTAGGGTGGTAGATGTCTAGTCTCCCTTATGGCTCTAATCTGATAGTGGTAGTGGGGTGTTAGATGTCTAGTCTCCCTTATGGCTCAAATCTGATGGTGGTAGTGGGGTGGTAGATGTCTTGTCTCCCTTATAGCTCTAATCTGATAGTGGTAATGGGGTGGTAGATGTCTAGTCTCCCTTATGGTTCTAATCTGATTGTGGGTGGTAGACGTCTATTCTCCCTTATGGCTCTAATCTGATAGTGGTAGTGGGGTGGTAGATGTCTAGTCTCCCTTATGGCTCTAATCTGATAGTGGGGTTGTAGATGTCTAGTCTCCTTTATGACTCTAATCTGATAGTGGTAGTGCTGTGGTAGATGTCTAGTCTCCATTATGGCTCTAATCTGATTGTGGTAGTGGGGTGGTAGATGTCTAGTCTCCCTTATGGCTCTAATTTTATAGTGCTAGTGGGGTGGTAGATGTCTAGTCTCCCTTATGGCTCTATCTGGTAGTGGTAGTGGGGTTGTAGATGTCTAGTCTCCCTTATGGCTCTAATCTGATAGTAGTAGTGTGGTGGTAGATGTCTAGTCTCCCTTGTGGTTATAATCTGATAGTGGTAGTGGGGTGGTAGATGTCTAGTCTCCCTTATGGCTCTAATCTGATAGTGGTAGTGGGGTGGTAGATGTCTAGTCTCCCTTATGGCTCTAATCTGATAGTGGGGTGGTAGATGTCTTGTCTCCTTTATGACTCTAATCTGATAGTGGTAGTGGGGTCGTAGATGTCTAGCCTCCCTTATGGCTCTAATCTGGTAGTGGTAGTGGGGTGGTAGATGTCTAGGCTCCCTTATGGCTCTAATCTGGTAGTGGTAGCTGGGTGGTAGATGTCTAGTCTCCCTTATGGCTCTAATCTGATAGTGGTAGTGGGGTGGTAGATGTCTAGTCTCCCTTATGGCTCTAATTTGAAAGTGGATGTGGGGTGGTAGATGTCTAGTCTCCCTTATGGCTCTAATCTGATAGTGGTAATGGGGTGGTAGATGTCTAGTCTCCCTTATGGTTCTAATCTGATTGTGGGTGGTAGACGTCTATTCTCCCTTATGGCTCTAATCTGATAGTGGTAGTGGGGTGGTAGATGTCTAGTCTCCCTTATGGCTCTAATCTGATAGTGGGGTGGTAGATGTCTAGTCTCCTTTATGACTCTAATCTGATAGTGGTCTGCTGTTTTAGATGTCTAGTCTCCATTATGGCTCTAATATGATTGTGGTAGTGGGGTGGTAGATGTCTAGTCTCCCTTATGGCTCTAATCTGATAGTGGTAGTGGGGTGGTAGATGTCTAGTCTCCCTTATGGCTCTAATCTGATAGTGGGGTGGTAGATGTCTAGTCTCCCTTATGGCTCTAATCTGATAGTGGTAGTGGGGTGGTAGATGTCTAGTCTCCCTTATGGCTCTAATTTGATAGTGGTAGTGGTGTGGTAGATGTCTAGGCTCCCTTATGGCTCTAATCTGGTAGTGGTAGTGGGGTGGTAGATGTCTAGTCTACTTTATGGCTATAATCTGATAGTGGGAGTGGGTTGGTATATGTCTAGTCTCCCTTATGGCCCTATTCTGATAGTGGTAGATGTCTAGTCTCCCTTATTGCTCTAATCTGATAGTGGTAGTGGGGTGGTAGATGTCTAGTCTCCCTTGTGGCTCTAATCTGATAGTGGTAGTTGGGTGGTAGATGTCTAGTCTCCCTTATGGCTCTTTTCTGATAGCAGGGTGGTAGATGGCTAGTCTCCCTTTTGGCTCTAATCTGATAGTGGTAGTGAGGTGTTAGATGTCTAGCCTCCCTTATGGCACTAATTTGATAGTGGTAGTGGGGTGGTAGATGTCTAGTCTCCCTTGTGGCTCTAATCTGATAGTGGTAGTGGAGTGGTAGATGTCTAGTCTCCCTTATGGCTCTAATCTGATAGTGGTAGTGGGGTGGTAGAAGTCTAGTCACCCTTATGGCTCTAACCTGGTAGTGGTAGTGGGGTGGTAGATGTCTAGTCTCCATTATGGTTCTAATCTGATAGTGGTAGTGTGGTGGTAGATGTCTAGACTCCCTTATGGCTCTAATCTGGTAGTGGAATTGGGGTGGTAGATGCCTAGGCTCCCTTATGGCTCAAATTTGATAGTGGTAATGGGGTGGTATATGTCTAGTCTCCCTTAAGGTTCTAATCTGATTGTGGGTGATAGACGTCTATTCTCCCTTATGGCTCTAATCTGATAGTGGTAGTGGGGTGGTAGATGTCTAGTCTCCCTTATGGCTCTATCTGGTAGTGGTAGTGGGGTTGTAGATGTCTAGTCTCCCTTATGGCTCTAATCTGATAGTAGTAGTGTGGTGGTAGATGTCTAGTCTCCCTTGTGGTTATAATCTGATAGTGGTAGTGGGGTGGTAGATGTCTAGTCTCCCTTGTGGCTCTAATCTGATAGTGGGGTGGTAGATGTCTTGTCTCCTTTATGACTCTAATCTGATAGTGGTAGTGGGGTCGTAGATGTCTAGTCTCCCTTATGTCTCTAATCTGATAGTGGTATTTGGGTGGTAGATGTCTAGTCTCCTTTATGGCTCTAATCTGATAGTGGTAATGGGGTGGTAGATGTCTAGTCTCCCTTATGGCTCTAATCTGGTAGTGGTAGTGGGGTGGTAGATGTCTAGTCTTCCGTATGGCTCTAATCTGATAGTGGTAGTGGGGTGGTAGATGTCTAGTCTCCCTTATGGCTCTAATCTGATAGTGGTAGT
Organism: Salvelinus fontinalis; assembly: GCF_029448725.1. Lineage (NCBI taxonomy): Eukaryota > Metazoa > Chordata > Actinopteri > Salmoniformes > Salmonidae > Salvelinus > Salvelinus fontinalis. Next base: position 45,952 of record NW_026601295.1, read on the forward strand.
GGGGTGGTAGATGTCTAGTCTCCCTTATGGCTCTAATTTGATAGTGGTTGTGGGGTGGTAGATGTCTAGTCTCCCCTATGGCTCTAATTTGATAGTGGTAGTGGGGTGGTAGATGTCTAGTCTCCCTTATGGCTCTAATCTGTTAGTGGTAGTGGGGTGGTAGATGTCTAGTCTCCCTTATGGCTCTAATCTGGTAGTGGTAGCTGGGTGGTAGATGTCTAGGCTCCCTTATGGCTCTAATCTGATTGTGGTAGTGGGGTGGTAGATGTCTAGTCTCCCTTATGGCTCTAATATGGTAGTGGTAGTGGGGTGGTAGATGTCTATTCTCCATTATGGTTCTAATCTGATAGTGTTAGTGGGGTGGTAGATGTCTAGTCTCCCTTATGGATCTAATTTGATAGTGGTAGTGGGGTGGTAGATGTCTAGTCTCCCTTATGGCTCTAATCTGGTAGTGGTAGTGGGGTGGTAGATGTCTAGTCTCCATTATGGTTCTAATCTGATAGTGGTAGTGTGGTGGTAGATGTCTAGACTCCCTTATGGCTCTAATCTGGTAGTGGAATTGGGGTGGTAGATGCCTAGGCTCCCTTATGGTTCAAATCTAATAGTGGTAGTGGGGTGGTAGATGTCTTGTCTCCCTTATAGCTCTAATCTGCTAGTGTTAATGGGGTGGTAGATGTCTAGTCTCCCTTATGGTTCTGATCTGATTGTGGGTGTAGACGTCTATTCTCCCTTATGGCTCTAATCTGATAGTGGTAGTGGGGTGGTAGATGTCTAGTCTCCCTTATGGCTCTAATCTGATAGTGGGGTGGTAGATGTCTAGTCTCCATTATGGCTCTAATCTGATTGTGGTAGTGGGGTGGTAGATGTCTATTCTCCCTTATGGCTCTATCTGGTAGTGGTAGTGGGGTTGTAGATGTCTAGTCTCCCTTATGGCTCTAATCTGATAGTAGTAGTGTGGTGGTAGATGTCTAGTCTCCCTTGTGGTTATAATCTGATAGTGGTAGTGGGGTGGTAGATGTCTAGTCTCCATTATGGCTCTAATCTGATAGTGGTAGTGGGGTGGTAGATGTCTAGTCTCCCTTATGGCTCTAATCTGATAGTGGGGTGGTAGATGTCTTGTCTCCTTTATGACTCTAATCTGATAGTGGTAGTGGGGTCGTAGATGTCTAGTCTCCCTTATGGCTCTAATCTGGTAGTGGTAGTGGGGTGATAGATGTCTAGTCTCCCTTATGGCTCTAATCTGACATTTGTAGTGGGGTGGTAGATGTCTAGTCTCCCTTATGTCTCTAATCTGATAGTGGTATTTGGGTGGTAGATGTCTAGTCTCCTTTATGGCTCTAATCTGATAGTGGTGGTGGGGTGGTAGATGTCTAGTCTCCCTTATGGCTCTAATCTGGTAGTGGTAGTGGGGTGGTAGATGTCTAGTCTTCCGTACGGCTCTAATCTGATAGTGGTAGTGGGGTGGTAGATGTCTAGTCTCCCTTATGGCTCTAATCTGATAGTGGTTGTGGGGTGGTAGATGTCTAGTCTCCCTTGTGGTTATAATCTGATAGTGGTAGTGGGGTGGTAGATGTCTAGTCTCCATTATGGCTCTAATCTGATAGTGGTAGTGGGATGGTAGATGTCTAGTCTCCCTTATGGCTCTAATCTGATAGTGGGGTGGTAGATGTCTTGTCTCCTTTATGACTCTAATCTGATAGTGGTAGTGGGGTCGTAGATGTCTAGTCTCCCTTATGGCTCTAATCTGGTAGTGGTAGTCGGGTGATAGATGTCTAGTCTCCCTTATGGCTCTAATCTGACAGTTGTAGTGGGGTGGTAGATGTCTAGTCTCCCTTATGGCTCTAATCTGGTAGTGGTAGTGGGGTGGTAGATGTCTAGTCTTCCGTACGGCTCTAATCTGATAGTGGTAGTGGGGTGGTAGATGTCTAGTCTCCCTTATGGCTCTAATCTGATAGTGGTAGTGGGGTGGTAGATGTCTAGTCTCCCTTATGGCTCTAATTTGATAGTGGTTGTGGGGTGGTAGATGTCTAGTCTCCCTTATGGCTCTAATTTGATAGTGGTAGTGGGGTGGTAGATGTCTAGTCTCCCTTATGGCTCTAATCTGGTAGTGGTAGTGGGGTGGTAGATGTCTAGTCTCCCTTATGGCTCTAATCTGGTAGTGGTAGCTGGGTGGTAGATGTCTAGTCTCCCTTATGGCTCTAATCTGATTGTGGTAGTGGGGTGGTAGATGTCTAGTCTCCCTTAAGGCTCTAATCTGGTAGTGGTAGTGGGGTGGTAGATGTCTAGTCTCCATTATGGTTCTAATCTAATAGTGGTAGTGTGGTGGTAGATGGCTAGTCTCCATTATGGCTCTAATCTGATAGTGGTAGTGTGGTGGTAGATGTCTAGTCTCCCTTGTGGTTCTATTCTGATAGTGGTAGTGGGGTGCTAGATGTCTAGTCTCCATTATGGCTCTAATCTGATAGTGGTAGTGGGGTGGTAGATGTCTAGTCTCCCTTATGGCTCTAATTTGATATTGGTAGTGGGGTGGTAGATGTCTACTCTCCCTTGTGGCTCTAATCTTATAGTGGTAGTGGGGTGGTAGATGTCTAGTCTCCATTATGGTTCTAATCTGATAGTGTTAGTGGGGTGGTAGATGTCTAGTCTCCCTTATGGCTCTAATTTGATAGTGGTAGTGGGGTGGTAGATGTCTAGTCTCCCTTATGGCTCTAATCTGGTAGTGGTAGTGGGGTGGTAGATGTCTAGTCTCCATTATGGTTCTAATCTGATAGTGGTAGTGTGGTGGTAGATGTCTAGACTCCCTTATGGCTCTAATCTGGTAGTGGAATTGGGGTGGTAGATGCCTAGGCTCCCTTATGGCTCAAATCTAATAGTGGTAGTGGGGTGGTAGATGTCTAGTCTCCCTTATGGTTCTGATCTGATTGTGGGTGTAGACGTCTATTCTCCCTTATGGCTCTAATCTGATAGTGGTAGTGGGGTGGTAGATGTCTAGTCTCCCTTATGGCTCTAATCTGATAGTGGGGTGGTAGATGTCTAGTCTCCCTTTCGGCTCTAATTTTATAGTGGTAGTGGGGTGGTAGATGTCTAGTCTCCCTTATGGCTCTAATCTGGTAGTGGTAGTGGGGTGGTAGATGTCTAGTCTCCCTTATGGCTCTAATCTGATAGTGGTAGTGGGGTGGTAGATGTCTATACTCCCTTATGGCTCTAATCTGATTGCGGGTGGTAGATGTCTAGCCTCCCTCGTGGCTCTAATCTGTCAGTGGTGCTGGGGTTGAAGATGTCTAGTCTCCCTTATGGCTCTAATCTGATAGTGGTAATGGGGTGGTAGATGTCTAGTCTCCCTTATGGCTCTAATCTGGTAGTGGTAGTGGGGTGGTAGATGTCTAGTCTCCCTTATGGCTCTAATCTGATAGTGGTAGTGGGGTGGTAGATGTCTAGTCTCCCTTATGGCTCTAATCTGATAGTGGTAGTGGGGTGGTAGATGTCTAGTCTCCCTTATGGAACTAATTTGATAGTGGTTGTGGGGTGGTAGATGTCTAGTCTCCCTTATGGCTCTAATCTGATAGTGGTAGTGGGGTGGTAGATGTATAGTCTCCCTTATGGCTCTAATCTGATAGTGGTAATGGGGTGGTAGATGTCTAGTTTCCCTTATGGTTCTAATCTGATTGCGGAAGGTAGATGTCTAGGGTCCATTATGGCTCTAATCTGATAGTGGTAGTGGGGTGGTAGATGTCTAGTCTCCCTTATGGCTCTAATCTGATAGTGGGGTGGTAGATGTCTAGTCTCCCTTATGGCTCTAATCTGGTAGTGGTAGCTGGGTGGTAGATGTCTAGTCTCCCTTATGGCTCTAATCTGATTGTGGTAGTGGGGTGGTAGATGTCTAGTCTCCCTTAAGGCTCTAATCTGGTAGTGGTAGTGGGGTGGTAGATGTCTAGTCTCCATTATGGTTCTAATCTAATAGTGGTAGTGTGGTGGTAGATGTCTAGTCTCCATTATGGCTCTAATCTGATAGTGGTAGTGTGGTGGTAGATGTCTAGTCTCCCTTGTGGTTCTATTCTGATAGTGGTAGTGGGGTGCTAGATGTCTAGTCTCCATTATGGCTCTAATCTGATAGTGGTAGTGGGGTGGTAGATGTCTAGTCTCCCTTATGGCTCTAATTTGATATTGGTAGTGGTGGGTAGATGTCTACTCTCCCTTGTGGCTCTAATCTTATAGTGGTAGTGGGGTGGTAGATGTCTAGTCTCCATTATGGTTCTAATCTGATAGTGTTAGTGGGGTGGTAGATGTCTAGTCTCCCTTATGGCTCTAATTTGATAGTGGTAGTGGGGTGGTAGATGTCTAGTCTCCCTTATGGCTCTAATCTGGTAGTGGTAGTGGGGTGGTAGATGTCTAGTCTCCATTATGGTTCTAATCTGATAGTGGTAGTGTGGTGGTAGATGTCTAGACTCCCTTATGGCTCTAATCTGGTAGTGGAATTGGGGTGGTAGATGCCTAGGCTCCCTTATGGCTCAAATCTAATAGTGGTAGTGGGGTGGTAGATGTCTAGTCTCCCTTATGGTTCTGATCTGATTGTGGGTGTAGACGTCTATTCTCCCTTATGGCTCTAATCTGATAGTGGTAGTGGGGTGGTAGATGTCTAGTCTCCCTTATGGCTCTAATCTGATAGTGGGGTGGTAGATGTCTAGTCTCCCTTTCGGCTCTAATTTTATAGTGGTAGTGGGGTGGTAGATGTCTAGTCTCCCTTATGGCTCTAATCTGGTAGTGGTAGTGGGGTGGTAGATGTCTAGTCTCCCTTATGGCTCTAATCTGATAGTGGTAGTGGGGTGGTAGATGTCTATACTCCCTTATGGCTCTAATCTGATTGCGGGTGGTAGATGTCTAGCCTCCCTCGTGGCTCTAATCTGTCAGTGGTGCTGGGGTTGAAGATGTCTAGTCTCCCTTATGGCTCTAATCTGATAGTGGTAATGGGGTGGTAGATGTCTAGTCTCCCTTATGGCTCTAATCTGGTAGTGGTAGTGGGGTGGTAGATGTCTAGTCTCCCTTATGGCTCTAATCTGATAGTGGTAGTGGGGTGGTAGATGTCTAGTCTCCCTTATGGCTCTAATCTGATAGTGGTAGTAGGGTGGTAGATGTCTAGTCTCCCTTATGGAACTAATTTGATAGTGGTTGTGGGGTGGTAGATGTCTAGTCTCCCTTATGGCTCTAATCTGATAGTGGTAGTGGGGTGGTAGATGTATAGTCTCCCTTATGGCTCTAATCTGATAGTGGTAATGGGGTGGTAGATGTCTAGTTTCCCTTATGGTTCTAATCTGATTGCGGAAGGTAGATGTCTAGGGTCCATTATGGCTCTAATCTGATAGTGGTAGTGGGGTGGTAGATGTCTAGTCTCCCTTATGGCTCTAATCTGATAGTGGGGTGGTAGATGTCTAGTCTCCATTATGGCTCTAACTTGATAGTGGTAGTGGGGTGGAAGATGTCTAGTCTCCCTTATGGCTCTAATTTGATAGTGGTAGTGGGGTGGTAGACGTCTAGTCTCCCTTATGGCTCTAATCTGGTGGTGGTAGTGGGGTGGTAGATGTCTAATCTCCCTTATGGCTCTAATCTGATAGTGGTAGTGGGGTGGTAGATGTCTAGTTTCCCTTATCGTTCTAATCTGATTGCGGGTGGTAGATGTCTTAGGGTCCCTTATGGCTCTAATCTGATAGTGGTAGTGGGTTGGTAGATGTCCTCTCTTCCTTATGGCTCTAATTTGATAGTGGTAGTGGGTTGGTAGATGTCCTACTCCCTTATGGCTCTAATTTGATAGTGGTAGTGGGGTGGTAGATGTCTAGTCTCCCTTTTGGCTCTAATTTGATAGTGGTAGTGGGTGGTAGATGTCTAGCCTCCCTTATGGCTCTAATCTGATGGTGGTAGTGGGGTGGAAGATGTCTAGTCTCCCTTATGGCTCTAATCTGATAGTGGTAATGGGGTGGTAGATGTCTAGTCTCCCTTATGGCTCTAATCTGGTAGTGGTAGTGGGGTGGTAGATGTCTAATCTCCCTTATGGCTCTAATCTGATAGTGGTAGTGGGGTGGTAGATGTCTAGTCTCCCTTATGGCTCTAATCTGATAGTGGTAGTGGGGTGGTAGATGTCTAGTCTCCCTTATGGAACTAATTTGATAGTGGTTGTGGGGTGGTAGATGTCTAGTCTCCCTTATGGCTCTAATCTGATAGTGGTAGTGGGGTGGTAGATGTCTAGTCTACCTTATGGCTCTAATCTGATAGTGGTAATGGGGTGGTAGATGTCTAGTTTCCCTTATGGTTCTAATCTGATTGCGGAAGGTAGATGTCTAGGGTCCCTTATGGCTCTAATCTGATAGTGGTAGTGGGTTGGTAGATGTCTAGTCTCCTTTATGGCTCTAATTTGATAGTGGTAATGGGGTGGTAGATGTCTAGTCTCCCTTATGGCTCTAAACTGGTAGTGGTAGTGGGGTGGTAGATGTCTAGTCTCCCTTATTGCTCTAATCTGATAGTGGTAGTGGGGTGGTAGATGTCTAGTCTCCCTTATGGCTCTAATCTGATAGTGGTAGTGGGGTGGTAGATGTCTAGTCTCCCTTATGGAACTAATTTGATAGTGGTTGTGGGGTGGTAGATGTCTAGTCTCCCTTATGGCTCTAATCTGATAGTGGTAGTGGGGTGGTAGATGTCTAGTCTCCCTTATGGCTCTAATCTTATAGTGGTAATGGGGTGGTAGATGTCTAGTTTCCCTTATGGTTCTAATCTGATTGCGGAAGGTAGATGTCTAGGGTCCCTTATGGCTCTAATCTGATAGTGGTAGTGGGGTGGTAGATGTCTAGTCTCCCTTATGGCTCTAATCTGATAGTGGGGTGGTAGATGTCTAGTCTCCATTATGGCTCTAACTTGATAGTGGTAGTGGGGTGGTAGATGTCTAGTCTCCCTTATGGCTCTAATTTGATAGTGGTAGTGGGGTGGTAGACGTCTAGTCTCCCTTATGGCTCTAATCTGGTAGTGGTAGTGGGGTGGTAGATGTCTAGTCTCCCTTATGGCTCTAATCTGATTGTGGTAGTGGGGTGGTAGATGTCTAGTCTCCCTTATGGCTCTAATCTGATAGTGGTAATGGGGTGGTAGATGTCTAGTTTCCCTTATCGTTCTAATCTGATTGCGGGTGGTAGATGTCTAGGGTCCCTTATGGCTCTAATCTGATAGTGGTAGTGGGTTGGTAGATGTCCTCTCTTCCTTATGGCTCTAATTTGATAGTGGTAGTGGGTTGGTAGATGTCCTACTCCCTTATGGCTCTAATTTGATAGTGGTAGTGGGGTGGTAGATGTCTAGTCTCCCTTTTGGCTCTAATTTGATAGTGGTAGTGGGTGGTAGATGTCTAGCCTCCCTCATGGCTCTAATCTGGTAGTGGAAGTGGGGTGGTAGATGTCTAGACACCCTTATGGCTCTAATCTGATAGTGGTAGTGGGGTGGAAGATGTCTAGTCTCCCTTATGGCTCTAATCTGATAGTGGTAATGGGGTGGTAGATGTCTAGTCTCCTTTATGGCTCTAATCTGGTAGTGGTAGTGGGGTGGTAGATGTCTAGACTCCCTTATGGCTCTAATCTGATAGTGGTAGTGGGGTGGAAGATGTCTAGTCTCCCTTATGGCTCTAATCTGATAGTTTTAATGGGGTGGTAGTTGTCTAGTCTCCCTTATGGCTCTAATCTGGTAGTGGTAGTGGGGTGGTAGATGTCTAGTTTCCCTTATGGTTCTAATCTGATTGCGGAAGGTAGATGTCTAGGGTCCCTTATGGCTCTAATCTGATAGTGGTAGTGGGTTGGTAGATGTCTAGTCTCCTTTATGGCTCTAATTTGATAGTGGTAGTGGGGTGGTAGATGTCTAGTCTCCCTTATGGCTCTAATCTGGTAGTGTTAGTGGGGTGGTAGATGTCTAGTCTCCCTTATGGCTTTAATCTGATAGTGGTCGATGGGTGGTAGATGTCTAGTCTCCCTTATGGCTCTAATCTGATAGTGGTAGTGGGGTGGTAGATCTCTAGTCTCCCTCATGCCTCTAATCTGGTAGTGGTAGTGGGGTGGTAGATGTCTAGACTCCCTTATGGCTCTAATCTGATAGTGGTAGTGGGGTGGAAGATGTCTAGTCTCCCTTATGGCTCTAATCTGATAGGGGTAATGGGGTGGTAGATGTCTAGTCTCCCTTATGGCTCTAATCTGGTAGTGGTAGTGGGGTGGTAGATGTCTAGTCTCCCTTATGGCTCTAATCTGATAGTGGTAGTGGGGTGGTAGATGTCTGGTCTCCCTTATGGCTCTAATCTGATAGTGGTAGTGGGGTGGTAGATGTCTAGTCTCCCTTATGGAACTAATTTGATAGTGGTTGTGGGGTGGTAGATGTCTAGTCTCCCTTATGGCTCTAATCTGATAGTGGTAGTGGGGTGGTAGATGTCTAGTCTCCCTTATGGCTCTAATCTGATAGTGGGGTGGTAGATGTCTAGTCTCCCTTATGGCTCTAACTTGATAGTGGTAGTGGGGTGGTAGATGTCTAGTCTCCCTTATGGCTCTAATTTGATAGTGGTAGTGGGGTGGTAGACGTCTAGTCTCCCTTATGGCTCTAATCTGGTAGTGGTAGTGGGGTGGTAGATGTCTAGTCTCCCTTATGGCTCTAATCTGATAGTGGTATAGGGGTGGTAGATGTCTAGTCTCCCTTATGGCTCTAATCTGATAGTGGTAATGGGGTGGTAGATGTCTAGTTTCCCTTATCGTTCTAATCTGATTGCGGGTGGTAGATGTCTAGGGTCCCTTATGGCTCTAATCTGATAGTGGTAGTGGGTTGGTAGATGTCCTCTCTTCCTTATGGCTCTAATTTGATAGTGGTAGTGGGTTGGTAGATGTCCTACTCCCTTATGGCTCTAATTTGATAATGGTAGTGGGGTGGTAGATGTCTAGTCTCCCTTTTGGCTCTAATTTGATAGTGGTAGTGGGTGGTAGATGTCTAGCCTCCCTCATGGCTCTAATCTGGTAGTGGTAGTGGGGTGGTAGATGTCTAGACTCCCTTATGGCTCTAATCTGATAGTGGTAGTGGGGTGGAAGATGTCTAGTCTCCCTTATGGCTCTAATCTGATAGTGGTAATGGGGTGGTAGATGTCTAGTCTCCCTTATGGCTCTAATCTGGTTGTGGTAGTGGGGTGGTAGATGTCTAGACTCCCTTATGGCTCTAATCTGATAGTGGTAGTGGGGTGGAAGATGTCTAGTCTCCCTTATGGCTCTAATCTGATAGTGGTAATGGGGTGGTAGATGTCTAGTCTCCCTTATGGCTCTAATCTGGTAGTGGTAGTGGGGTGGTAGATGTCTAGTCTCCCTTATGGCTCTAATCTGATAGTGGTAGTGGGGTGGTAGATGTCTAGTCTCCCTTATGGCTCTAATCTGATAGTGGTAGTGGGGTGGTAGATCTCTAGTCTCCCTTATGGAACTAATTTGATAGTGGTTGTGGGGTTGTAGATGTCTAGTCTCCCTTATGGCTCTAATCTGATAGTGGTAGTGGGGTGGTAGATATCTAGTCTCCCTTATGGCTCTAATCTGATAGTGGTAGTGGGGTGGTAGATGTCTAGTTTCCCTTATGGTTCTAATCTGATTACGGAAGGTAGATGTCTAGGGTCCCTTATGGCTCTAATCTGATAGTGGTAGTGGGTTGGTAGATGTCTAGTCTCCTTTATGGCTCTAATTTGATAGTGGTAGTGGGGTGGTAGATGTCTAGTCTCCCTTATGGCTCTAATCTGATAGTGGTAGTGGGGTGGTAGATCTCTAGTCTCTCTTATGCCTCTAATCTGATAGTGGTAGTGGGGTGGTAGATGTCTAGTCTCCCTTATGGCTCTATTTCGTTAGTGGTAGTGGGGTGGTAGATGTCTAGTCTCCCTTATGGCTCTAATTCAATAGCGGTAATGGGGTGGTAGATGTCTAGGCTCCCTTATGGCTCTAATCTGATAGTGGGGTGGTTGATGTCTAGTCTCCCGAATGGCTCTAATCTGGTAGTGGTAGTGGGGTGGTAGATGTCTAGTCTCCCTTATGGCTCTAATCTGATAGTGGTAGTGGGGTGGCAGATGTCTAGTCTCCCTAATGGCTCTAATCTGATAGTGGTAGTGGGGTGGTAGATGTCTAGTCTCCCTTATGGAACTAATTTAATAGTGGTAGTGGGGTGGTAGATGTCTAGTCTCCCTTATGGCTCTAATCTGATAGTGGTAGTTGGGTGGTAGATGTCTAGTCTCCCTTATGGCTCTAATCTGATAGTGGTAGTGGGGTGGTAGATGTCTAGTCTCCCTTATGGAACTAATTTGATAGTGGTTGTGGGGTGGTAGATGTCTAGTCTCCCTTATGGCTCTAATCTGATAGTGGTAGTGGGGTGGTAGATGTCTAGTCTCCCTTATGGCTCTAATCTGATAGTGGTAATGGGGTGGTAGATGTCTAGTTTCCCTTATGGTTCTAATCTGATTGCGGAAGGTAGATGTCTAGGGTCCCTTATGGCTCTAATCTGATAGTGGTAGTGGGTTGGTAGATGTCTAGTCTCCTTTATGGCTCTAATTTGATAGTGGTAGTGGGGTGGTAGATGTCTAGTCTCCCTTATGGCTCTAATCTGGTAGTGTTAGTGGGGTGGTAGATATCTAGTCTCCCTTATGGCTTTAATCTGATGTGGTAGATGGGTGGTAGATGTCTAGTCTCCCTTATGGCTCTAATCTGATAGTGGTAGTGGGGTGGTAGATGTCTAGTCTCCCTTATGCCTCTAATCTGATAGTGGTAGTGGGGTGGTAGATGTCTAGTCTCCCTTATGGCTCTATTTCGGTAGTGGTAGTGGGGTGGTAGATGTCTAGTCTCCCTTATGGCTCTAATTCAATAGTGGTAATGGGGTGGTAGATGTCTAGGCTCCCTTATGGCTCTAATCTGATAGTGGGGTTGTAGATGTCTAGTCTCCCTTATGGCTCTAATCTGATAGTAGTAGTGTGGTGGTAGATGTCTAGTCTCCCTTGTGGTTATAATCTGATAGTGGTAGTGGGGTGGTAGATGTCTAGTCTCCCTTGTGGCTCTAATCTGATAGTGGGGTGGTAGATGTCTTGTCTCCTTTATGACTCTAATCTGATAGTGGTAGTGGGGTCGTAGATGTCTAGTCTCCCTTATGTCTCTAATCTGATAGTGGTATTTGGGTGGTAGATGTCTAGTCTCCTTTATGGCTCTAATCTGATAGTGGTAATGGGGTGGTAGATGTCTAGTCTCCCTTATGGCTCTAATCTGGTAGTGGTAGTGGGGTGGTAGATGTCTAGTCTTCCGTATGGCTCTAATCTGATAGTGGTAGTGGGGTGGTAGATGTCTAGTCTCCCTTATGGCTCTAATCTGATAGTGGTAGTGGGGTGGTAGATGTCTAGTCTCCCTTATGGCTCTAATTTGATAGTGGTTGTGGGGTGGTAGATGTCTAGTCTCCCCTATGGCTCTAATTTGATAGTGGTAGTGGGGTGGTAGATGTCTAGTCTCCCTTATGGCTCTAATCTGTTAGTGGTAGTGGGGTGGTAGATGTCTAGTCTCCCTTATGGCTCTAATCTGGTAGTGGTAGCTGGGTGGTAGATGTCTAGGCTCCCTTATGGCTCTAATCTGATTGTGGTAGTGGGGTGGTAGATGTCTAGTCTCCCTTATGGCTCTAATATGGTAGTGGTAGTGGGGTGGTAGATGTCTATTCTCCATTATGGTTCTAATCTGATAGTGTTAGTGGGGTGGTAGATGTCTAGTCTCCCTTATGGCTCTAATTTGATAGTGGTAGTGGGGTGGTAGATGTCTAGTCTCCCTTATGGCTCTAATCTGGTAGTGGTAGTGGGGTGGTAGATGTCTAGTCTCCATTATGGTTCTAATCTGATAGTGGTAGTGTGGTGGTAGATGTCTAGACTCCCTTATGGCTCTAATCTGGTAGTGGTAGTGGGGTGGTAGATGTCTAGTCTCCATTATGGTTCTAATCTGATAGTGGTAGTGGGGTGGTAGATGTCTAGTCTCCCTTATGGCTCTAATTCAATAGTGGTAATGGGGTGGTAGATGTCTAGGCTCCCTTATGGCTCTAATCTGATAGTGGGGTTGTAGATGTCTAGTCTCCCTTATGGCTCTAATCTGATAGTAGTAGTGTGGTGGTAGATGTCTAGTCTCCCTTGTGGTTATAATCTGATAGTGGTAGTGGGGTGGTAGATGTCTAGTCTCCCTTGTGGCTCTAATCTGATAGTGGGGTGGTAGATGTCTTGTCTCCTTTATGACTCTAATCTGATAGTGGTAGTGGGGTCGTAGATGTCTAGTCTCCCTTATGTCTCTAATCTGATAGTGGTATTTGGGTGGTAGATGTCTAGTCTCCTTTATGGCTCTAATCTGATAGTGGTAGTGGGGTGGTAGATGTCTAGTCTCCCTTATGGCTCTAATCTGGTAGTGGTAGTGGGGTGGTAGATGTCTAGTCTTCCGTATGGCTCTAATCTGATAGTGGTAGTGGGGTGGTAGATGTCTAGTCTCCCTTATGGCTCTAATCTGATAGTGGTAGTGGGGTGGTAGATGTCTAGTCTCCCTTATGGCTCTAATTTGATAGTGGTTGTGGGGTGGTAGATGTCTAGTCTCCCCTATGGCTCTAATTTGATAGTGGTAGTGGGGTGGTAGATGTCTAGTCTCCCTTATGGCTCTAATCTGTTAGTGGTAGTGGGGTGGTAGATGTCTAGTCTCCCTTATGGCTCTAATCTGGTAGTGGTAGTGGGGTGGTAGATGTCTAGGCTCCCTTATGGCTCTAATCTGATTGTGGTAGTGGGGTGGTAGATGTCTAGTCTCCCTTATGGCTCTAATATGGTAGTGGTAGTGGGGTGGTAGATGTCTATTCTCCATTATGGTTCTAATCTGATAGTGTTAGTGGGGTGGTAGATGTCTAGTCTCCCTTATGGCTCTAATTTGATAGTGGTAGTGGGGTGGTAGATGTCTAGTCTCCCTTATGGCTCTAATCTGGTAGTGGTAGTGGGGTGGTAGATGTCTAGTCTCCATTATGGTTCTAATCTGATAGTGGTAGTGTGGTGGTAGATGTCTAGACTCCCTTATGGCTCTAATCTGGTAGTGGAATTGGGGTGGTAGATGCCTAGGCTCCCTTATGGTTCAAATCTAATAGTGGTAGTGGGGTGGTAGATGTCTTGTCTCCCTTATAGCTCTAATCTGATAGTGTTAATGGGGTGGTAGATGTCTAGTCTCCCTTATGGTTCTGATCTGATTGTGGGTGTAGACGTCTATTCTCCCTTATGGCTCTAATCTGATAGTGGTAGTGGGGTGGTAGATGTCTAGTCTCCCTTATGGCTCTAATCTGATAGTGGGGTGGTAGATGTCTAGTCTCCATTATGGCTCTAATCTGATTGTGGTAGTGGGGTGGTAGATGTCTATTCTCCCTTATGGCTCTATCTGGTAGTGGTAGTGGGGTTGTAGATGTCTAGTCTCCCTTATGGCTCTAATCTGATAGTAGTAGTGTGGTGGTAGATGTCTAGTCTCCCTTGTGGTTATAATCTGATAGTGGTAGTGGGGTGGTAGATGTCTAGTCTCCATTATGGCTCTAATCTGATAGTGGTAGTGGGGTGGTAGATGTCTAGTCTCCCTTATGGCTCTAATCTGATAGTGGGGTGGTAGATGTCTTGTCTCCTTTATGACTCTAATCTGATAGTGGTAGTGGGGTCGTAGATGTCTAGTCTCCCTTATATCTCTAATCTGGTAGTGGTAGTGGGGTGATAGATGTCTAGTCTCCCTTATGGCTCTAATCTGACAGTTGTAGTGGGGTGGTAGATGTCTAGTCTCCCTTATGTCTCTAATCTGATAGTGGTATTTGGGTGGTAGATGTCTAGTCTCCTTTATGGCTCTAATCTGATAGTGGTGGTGGGGTGGTAGATGTCTAGTCTCCCTTATGGCTCTAATCTGGTAGTGGTAGTGGGGTGGTAGATGTCTAGTCTTCCGTACGGCTCTAATCTGATAGTGGTAGTGGGGTGGTAGATGTCTAGTCTCCCTTATGGCTCTAATCTGATAGTGGTAGTGGGGTGGTAGATGTCTAGTCTCCCTTATGGCTCTAATTTGATAGTGGTTGTGGGGTGGTAGATGTCTAGTCTCCCTTATGGCTCTAATTTGATAGTGGTAGTGGGGTGGTAGATGTCTAGTCTCCCTTATGGCTCTAATCTGGTAGTGGTAGTGGGGTGGTAGATGTCTAGTCTCCCTTATGGCTCTAATCTGGTAGTGGTAGCTGGGTGGTAGATGTCTAGTCTCCCTTATGGCTCTAATCTGATTGTGGTAGTGGGGTGGTAGATGTCTAGTCTCCCTTAAGGCTCTAATGTGGTAGTGGTAGTGGGGTGGTAGATGTCTAGTCTCCATTATGGTTCTAATCTAATAGTGGTAGTGTGGTGGTAGATGTCTAGTCTCCATTATGGCTCTAATCTGATAGTGGTAGTGGGGTGGTAGATGTCTAGTCTCCCTTATGGCTCTAATCTGGTAGTGGTAGCTGGGTGGTAGATGTCTAGTCTCCCTTATGGCTCTAATCTGATTGTGGTAGTGGGGTGGTAGATGTCTAGTCTCCCTTAAGGCTCTAATCTGGTAGTGGTAGTGGGGTGGTAGATGTCTAGTCTCCATTATGGTTCTAATCTAATAGTGGTAGTGTGGTGGTAGATGTCTAGTCTCCATTATGGCTCTAATCAGATAGTGGTAGTGTGGTGGTAGATGTCTAGTCTCCCTTGTGGTTCTATTCTGATAGTGGTAGTGGGGTGCTAGATGTCTAGTCTCCATTATGGCTCTAATCTGATAGTGGTAGTGGGGTGGTAGATGTCTAGTCTTCCTTATGGTTCTAATCTGATTGTGGGTGGTAGACGTCTATTCTCCC